>NW_020954580.1:26273383-26459573 GCF_900497805.2 Vombatus ursinus | reverse complement strand
GCCACAATCCATACTTGGCAGTAGCCAACATCAGACAGTCCCTCACAGGGCCTCATAGAAGACTTAGATGGCCCACTTAATGCTGAAGGCAGTGGGCCGTTTGATTTGCTCCTATAAAGGAAGGCCACTGGACTTAACTGAAAATACCCAATGGGGCACGGAAAAGGCAGCAGTGAAAACAAGGGGAGGTTCCTGGGGAGCCAGCTTATCTTCTCTTTACACTGGAGCGAGTGTTGATATCACCACAGCAATCCAGGGAAGAAGTGGGAGAGTAAAATCAGGGAGTCCTCAAAGCCTCAGACACAATGGCATTCAGGCTATAGATGTTGGGGAGAACCCAATATGGTCTTTCAGGTCTATGACTCTGGTTGCGTAGCAGTGTGTTTAGTTGCTGGAGTAAGCACCCTCCAACTTGGTTTACACACTTGAAGAAATCAGAAGACTAAGACAAGGCATATTAAGGACCAAACTGTGTGGTCAAGACAATGGATGCAATGTCATTGAATTATCAGTCAACTCCAGGACTTGTCCAGCATTATACTCAGCTCTCCCTGGGACTCTTAGGTCCAGTTTCATTCCGTGGTCAGGAAGCTGAAGAGGGCCAGGTATTTCATAGGCAGGAGGGAGGAGTAAGGTCCTGCCTAGGTGAGTCTAGTTGGTTTCATACCTCTGAGATCACAGGCAGAGAGGATCCAATTAGCTAGAAACTGGAAACTTCTGGTTTGAAGTCATATACGATCCCACATATGGGGGGCCTGTAGAAGGAGTTCCAAAGAAAAGGCAGAGCAGAAAGGAAGGAATACCAGTCAGGAGGAATGAGTGTGGCTGGGGAATAGCCAGTCAGTGAATGGGGAAAAAAATATTTCTGTTTTCTGGATTACAAGAGTGAGTAAGAGGTATTGTCAATGAAGCTGGGGCTGTCTTCCACTGGGACTCACTTATCCTTTCCAGAACCCCTTTACCCTGCTTATATTTCCCTGACTGCTGGAGATCAAAAAGTGGGAGTCTAGATTTCTAGAAATTACTATGAGGTGGGGGAGGGCTAAGGGAGTAATCTCATTTCTCATAAAGGGAAATGTAAAGATTTCTTAGCATCACCTGTCACATCAGAGTAGAGGAAATCAGTGAGACTGCTGAAGAGAAACTAGTCCCCTTATATTTAATCCTTTTTAAAGGATCTTTTACCTAGCAGAAAATACCAAAATGCAGAGGTTGCTATCAGCATTTGGGCATGAGAGAAATTTGAAAGTTCAATGTTGACAAAGTAACTGTCATTCCCTAAAATTGTATTCAATAAAAGTGAAAATAAATAGAAGAAAAAGAAAAGCAATTTTGTTCTTTTGTATTGCTGAGCTCTGAAGCTCAGCAAAGTCATAACTGTTTTTAATGGTCTGTAAACAAATTGCCTTTAAACCTTTTTCTCCTTTATGGATTGCAAATGGAGAAAGGAAGCAGGCTAAAATATTGTCTTTGGTATCCTTAATAAGGTAGGAAAATAATTGAGGTGAGGACTTCATAGCTCAAGAAGAATATCTTGCTGTATGCCCTAGCTGGACACTAACATCCCTGACACCATCAAATCATAGGATCATAGGTTTAAAGCTGGAAGGGATCTTAGTTGGATTATGTTACTCCAACCTTTACCTCAAAGAACCTATACAGGGGGTTATCTCCATAGTCATCCAATTACCAGGTGGCTTCCCCAGGCCAACTCTGAATAGGGCACAGTATTGCTCCAACCGTTCAAGCCAGCATCATTTCCTTCTAGACCACTCACATTCCCATACTCCATAGCTCTGTAACTGACTCACTGTGTGATTTTACTAGAAACTGTGTATGTAGAAAAGTGGAAAGGACCATGCTGATGATGAAAATATCAGAACAAGTCAACAAGGATTTATTGCTGAGTCCCTTCATCAGTTCTAAAATTCTATGATTCTCGTTGCCTAGCATTGTGTTTAGGTGCTGGGGTAAGCACCCCTCCAACTTGGTTTACACACTTGAAGAAATCAGAAGACTATCTAAGACAAGTCATATTAAGGACCAAACTGTGTGGCCAAGACAATGGATGCAATGTCATCGAATAATCAATCAACAAATATTTTCTTTAGTAGTGCAAGGAAGAAAGGTTTTGAGAAATGCCATACAAAAGAAAAGTGGAATAAATCAAAAGAAATAAAAACAAAGTTGTTTTTAAATGCTCTCTTGGAGTGTGAGGGGTATGGCATCAGAGATGAAAGGGCTTCCATTTTGGGGGCAGTGCAGTTATGATGCATACAGCAGAAGAGGAACAGGTAATTAAAGAACAAGACGGCAGAACTCTAAACTCAGGGAACCAAGTCAGCTCAGGAGATCTAGAAGGTGAAGAAGAATGTGTCTTGTTCAGTGATCAAGCTAAGATTTGGAAGTTAACAAGGGACGAAGTCCTGAGGCTAAGAGATGAGGTCCCTGAGCTTGTTCTTAATGCCTTAGGATGCTAACCTGTTCAGGGGTCCAGGGCTGGCTCCTTCACTGGAGGTCTTCAATCAAAAGTGAGACAACAACTTGTCAAGATTGTCAAGTATATTGGGATTTATGTTCATGTTTCGAACGAACCAAATGGACACAGAGATTCCTTCTGACTTGGCAATTCTGGATTAAATATGTAAACTAGTTAAAGGCAGAGATCATCCATTTTTGACATTGTATCCCCAGAGCACTCTGCCTAGTACTTAGAAGGTGTTTAATAAATGCTCATTAAATAATCAGCATTCTGTGTTTTCCCTAAATCTTAATGAGTCCAAAAGGCTAAATCTTGATCCCCAAGTAAAGTCAGAGCCGGGAGAGCTGGAAGAAACTCAGTTCAGTCCCACGTGCCCACCATGACTCAGCCAATGACTCAAGATGCTGGGCTATTATGGCGGCTGTAGCTGCAGAGGGACTTGGGAAAGAGGGACCCCACAGACACGAGGAGTCCACACTCTTCCCTGACTGACAGCAGGACCATGTGTGACTGGTGTATGGGAAGAACAGGAACAATTCGAGTCCCAGGGATGCAGAACCGGGGAACAGGTGGGACAGCCTGAATTGTCAGCCTGGCAACAGTGGGGGCTGCAGATGGTTTCCCCTAAGCCCAGGATTCTGGGAACACAACTGACTCAGAGCAGAGCCAACATAGTTAAGACACTTAAAATGTTGCACTTGGGTATTTCCCCCCTCCTCTCATCTTCCTGCTCCTTCAGACTATGTATGGAAAGAGGAGGTGGGGAAGCCTGCATCTCTGTTGGAAGTCAAGGACCACGCTAGAGTTGCCTTGGTAACCATTGTTTCTATGGGTGGCTAATTAAAAGCACCTGTTTGGAACTCAGGTGGCACCAGTCAGGTGGGGAGATATAAATTCGGCTGCTTCTTCCTAGGAAGGAATGGAAATTAATTTAGATTTTCACAGCACTGAGATAATACCGCTAAAACCTATAAATTATAGAGCACCTTCTGGAGCTATATTTAAGGGGAACGTAAGCCCCTAAAGGCATTGTTGAAAATTAATAGGGTGTGGGACTGTTGCCCATTCCGCCTGTATGTGGTAGGAGGGAGCCTCACATGACACAGCTGTGGCTTTGGGACTTTCACAGGGGTGCTGCCTTACGTTTTTGAGACTCTAAGAACACACCTTTTACCTGTCTGTAGGTCCCCATCTTTGCCTTGGTTGTAGGTCAGGAAGATGTCAGTTGTGTAGTGATTCCCTCTGAATGGTGATAAAGCCCATTGAAGTCAGGAAGCTTTTCTATTGGCTGAGAGAGAAAGCTAGGATTGTAAACCAACCTTCAAGCACTACTTTAGGGTATCCTCATATGGGTTGTACTTTAAGATAGGGGACAAATCTCTGGAAGGAGATTTGGATTCTCTCTGTGGAAGCAAAGAAAGGACATAGGGGCTCCAGGCTTAGAAAGGGTCAGAGGAGTGAAGATTGAGTTTATGTACTACAATGGTGCAAAAATCTTTTATCTGCAATTTTTATTACTTATTATTTAGAATCATAAAACTTAAGAGCCAGAAGAGACCTAAGAGGTCATCCAGTCCTACCCCTACTTTCTAAAAATGGGGAACCTGAGGCCTCAGGTAAGTGACTTGCCCAAGGCCTCCCAGATAGTAAGTGCAGGAACTGGGATTCTGTCCTGTGTCTTCCCTCTCCAAATTCAGGGTTTTTATTACTTCGCCTCATCCAGGATAGTTTATCTACTCCAGGAAACCTGCGGCATCGAGGCCAAATGCCTTTTGTGGATCAACTGTAGAAAATGCCCTCAGAGTATATAGTGAATGGGCACAGGCTAAGAAGAAAAAGAGGATCAGTGGCAGGACAGGGCTCCAGTTGTGGCAGCCACAGAGGATGGAGGAAAGATAATCAGGGCATCTGGAGTGACAGATCCCTGAACTCAGGTAGCCAAGCAGATTCAGGAACCAAGAAGGACTGGGGCTTAGTGTAGGCTGGGAGCAAACAGGACTTTCAAAATGGACAGGCTAAAGAGTAAGGTTCTCTGGACCAATCCGAGGAGGAGCTGCTGCCTTCACTGAGGACAGGAGTTCAGCAGGATCCAAGGCACTGGACTGGATCCTCTACGTCACCGTGAAGCAGTTAGAGAACAAGACAAGCCAGTGACTGAGTTTGCCTTCCTTGAACAAATGTAACTCCCTCAAGGCAAGGAGTCCGTGGAATCATCTGTTACTGTCCCAGAGCTAGAGCAATATGTGAAAAACAACTTCTAGTTACTTAAGGACCAGCATTTAACACCTAACAGTTCATTGTTTAAGCTTACATTTATATTATCAGTCAGCAAGCATTTCTTAGGCATTTACTATATGCCAAGAAATAGCTATGAAGAGAAGCAAAGTGACAGAGCCAAGATTCAAACAGACTTCTGATAGCCTTTTTTTTTTTTTTTTTGGTGAGACTTGCCCAGGGTCACACAGCTAGTAAGTATCATGTGTCTAAATCTGAATTTGAACTCAGGCCCTCCTGACTCCACCACTGGAGCTCTATCCACTGAGCCACCTCGCTGCCCCCGTTGACTTTTAAGGGCAGTGTTTTATCCCCTGCCCCGTGTAATTATAGTAATAATAGGTAACATTTATATAGCACCTACAATTTGCTAGATACTATGCTAAGGCACTTCAAAAATATTATTTCATTTAATCCCCATAACAACTCTGGGAGGTAGGTGCTATTATTATTTCCATTTTACAAATGAGGAAACTGAGGCAAGCAAAGTTCTAATGATTTGCTCAAGGTCACACAGCTCCTAAGTGTTAAGAGCTAGATTTGGGGGACAGCTAGGTGGCACAGTGCAGAAAGCACCACCCCTGGAGTCAGGAGGACCTGAGCTCAAATCCAGCCTCAGACACTTACTACCTAACTGTGTGACCCTGGCAAGTTACTTAACCCCCATTGCCTCCAAAATTAAAAAAAAAAAAAGCTGGATTTGAACTCTGGAGTTCCTGACTCCAAGCCCTGGGAGGGATGGTGCACCACCATTCCTCATCTTCCAACATTGCTCCTGTCTTTCCTATATATGTTCTTTGCCCTTGACTGACCTATTTGAGGTTTTGAAGAGGAACTTATTGGGCTCTTTCACGTTCACAAACATTTATTAGGCCCCCAAATAGGTGAGGAACTATTTTAGGTACTGGGAGATCCCCATCCAACTGTAGCGAAGATATGGGTGAGTGGGGCTTGTGTATGTGTATTAGCTGGTCATTGAAAACTTTGGCGAGACTCGGCACCAGCAGCAGGGCTCAAAGATGCGCTGGGGAATAAGCGTACTAATTGCCAATCTTCTCTGCTCACAGGCTCATCTCCTTAGTAACTTTCTTTCCAAGTTCAAAGTCTAGCTGGTAAATTGCCACAATGCAGCAATCTTCTTTCCAATCAGCCCATTTCCAACCAGGACTAACACCAGGGAGAAAATTAACACCAGAGAAATCTCTGCTCCCTGTGGAGAAGTGGTCTGGCTTCCTTTCTCTCGCTAACTCAAACCAGAAACTTAGAAGAATCACTGTTAATAGCCGTGCAATTTAATAAGAGTGTCAAGTAACACAGAGGAAAATGGCTGGACGTTAAAGCTGAATTGTATCTTGGGCTCCAACTTTTTCCTTTTATCCCTGCCCATCAAAGTAGGGAACAGGAAGTGGCATGTCAGTCAGGTAGCAGGAGCTGAGGGTCAGAAAGGGCTGTGCATTGGATCTCTTACCAATGGTTCTGCCTACCCTGTTCTCTGTCCCTCCTATGGCCCCTTGGCACCTCTGCCTTGTGGCCTCTCAGCTCAGGCTCTCTGCACCTTCGTCTCACACCCACTCTGCCCCAAGACCTCAGCTCCCCTGTTTTGTCTGTCTTCAGTTTTAGGAGGGTACACCAGTTCCCAAGCTCCCTGCCAAGTTTGGTGAGAGAATCATAGAACTGAATATGGCCCCACTTCCTTCTACCCCCTATCTGTGGCTTCCCCTCAATGCCAAAAGCCCAGAAACCTGAGGAACTCTGGGTAATGCATTCTCACCCAGATGCATGCAAGTTCCATTGACCTTCGGTCCTCCAAATCCTCTATTGTCCCAGGGAACTGACTGCCCAAAAATAAACTTTACAACCCAACAATTGAGCAAAATCTCTCTCCCAGAACCAAGCAGTGTAGGCTTAGAGCAAACAGGCTTAGAAAGGGTCAGAGGAGTAAAGATTGAGTTTATGTACTACAATGGTGCAAAAATCTTTTATCTGCAATTTTTATTACTTATTATTTAGAATCATAAAACATCTCCCCTCAGGGCTCCAGGGTACCCTGAGGAGTTTGTTGGTACCTTCTCTTTGCCACAGGCCTGAGGCCACACAGGCTTGAGGCTGTGTCTGTTCTCCAGTTGTTGAGCACCTTTGACTAACGTCCAAGTTCCATTTAACCACTTAGCTGCAGCAATTAGCTTTTCTGAAGGAAGATCTACTTCAAAGATAGAGCAAGAATAAATGTACAAACATTTTCTTCAATCCCTCTGGGGCATACTCTCCCTTTTACCACCTCAGTTTCTTAGGTAGAAGATGACTTCAGCTCCTACAAAGCATTGGTCCCACCAAGTTCCCATCCATCTGTAGTGTGAATTCAGGGTTTCTTCCACTGGGCCAGAGTGTCAAAGGTCACTCCTAAAAAAATACCTCCTTGCTCTCAGGATATCAATGCTGCAAAACCCAGCCTTGATTTCAATTGTCAGATTCTCATGATTGGAGACTGTCCTCCCCACACTTAGAAAAGAGTGAACAAAAAAACCAAGAATTCAAGCCTATTTCTTTTTTTTTTGTTTGTTTGTTTTAGACAATTGGGGTTAAGTGACTTGCCCAGGGTCACATAGCTAGTAAGTGTTTGGTCTGAGGTCAGATTTGAACTCAGGTCCTCCTGACTTCAGGGCCCATGCTCTATCCACTGTGCCACCTAGCTGCCCCCAGGCCCATTTCTTGAAGGGTTGTATGACCTCAGAGATGGGGAAGGATGCCTAGAACCTCTTACCTCATGACCTCTCACCAGAAGCTATGAGAGAAAGACTCAGAAACACCCAAGATTTAAAGTATGACACAGCAACTCATAACTCATAACTCCTATCATAATCTTCCAGGAGACAGATTACTTAAGCAATTAAAAAAACTAGATATTCATTATTAACAAGAATGGCTGTAAACATGGATTTAGATCCACTTTTGTTAACAATGAACATTTTCATAACCTCCTGGATAATTTTGAATTTTTTGGCTGACTTCCTATCTGATCTGTTTAAAGCATCATTTTTTTTTTTACAACTTCTTAATGTAGGTAATAAAGTCAGCTCCACCATTTTCCTGTTCTATTGTACTCAAATTATTAACATTATCTCCAATCTGTGATTTCTTCGCAGAAATCTTTTTAAGCCACATGTTCATTTTGAGAGGGCTCATTAAGGTAAAATTAGATATAATCTGTAAATTTGCTCAGCTGGGCAGGTGCAAACTGCAATATGTCACTATGCACAAAAGCAAACAAATGAGTCAGTGCCTTCAAATTATGGACCTCCCCTTCTTCCCTCAGACTTCCCCAAGTACTATATATAACAAATGACAGTCTGAATGGGCGTTGACTCAGTCAAACTGAGACCTAGGAAAGACCTTAACTTAAAAAGGTCAGGGTCTACCACTGCATCTGGGGCCATCTCCAGTCGTCTTAAGCGATATCTTGCCACTGGACCTAGTTGGCTCCAGAGGAGAAAGTGAGGTGGTGACTTTATGCAGCCCTCCCTCACTTAAATTCAATTCACTTTCAAGTCATGGCATCACCTTCCTGATGGTCACCTTCAAGAACGACAGACAAACAACAACAAAGACAGTTTAATTGGAATGAATGAGGGCCTTAGTGTAGGTTTGTATAATAAATATTAGTAAGCTTAATTTTTTAGATTAAAATAGAAGTTTTAATATTTTCTTTTCGATACCCTAATGGGTTGACTTACATACTCCCAGGGTGTAGGCAGCCTGTATTAGAGATCACTAGTCTCTAGGCAGTCACAGGGATTGTGGGTAGGGCTAATTGTAATACCATTTCCAGTAACGAAACGATATTGATTTGATTTTCATTTCCTAAGAGATGGACAGAGTGTGAAAAGGTTTGCACTATGAGTAAGACAGATGGCAAGATGCCCACACTGGCCAGTACAGCTGGATGATTCATTGAGGAGAAGCATAATTAAGGGGTCTGGGAACAGCTACACGTAGAGAATGGAGGTGAGGATTGACTTGCCAATCTGCGCAGCTCTGTCCCATAATGAATCCTAAAACTAAATGAACCAACTAAGGTTTGGAGGCAGAGGGATTGCTTGGAAGTCCAGCTCGGAAGAAAGGTTGCTGTTCTTAGTGGAGGGAAGCATCATCATCAAGAGAGATGGCGAGTTACAAAGTAGAACAAAGCTAATTCCTCTTCCCCTCTGGCAATCCTTCAAATATTTAATGACTTGCAAGGGAGTTCTCTTCCTAGAAAGTGAGGAGTTCAGGCTTCTCTATCCTCTGAGCCTTACTTTCCTCATCTGTGCAATGGGAATACCCATTGCTACCCACCACATAGAGTTATTATAATGAAAATGCTTTGTAAACCTTCAAGGTCCATAGAACAGGAGTGATGATTATTGCAAACATCAACATCCTTCTGTAGCTATGATGTCTCTTTACGAATGAATACCCTGACTTTGAGAAAGACACTCTGAGTTGACAAATGGCTTCTACTCTGATAAAGTTTTGATTCTGTAAATGAATCCTCAGCAGGTGTCTGAACCTCATTGATATAGTATTCATTATTTCCTGGGGTGGAAACAGAAGACACTTTTTTCCCTTCTACATTACTTTTCTTAATATAAAAGGCATCCTCTTTTCTTCTTATCTCTATCCCAGGGGCAGATCCCATCAGTAGTAACACAATAGCAGACAGACGTGATCGCCAATAGATAAGCAAGCCATACAAGTCTTTAAGAGCCAATCACAAGAGAATCAGCAGGTGTTATCTTGTAACTTTGTTGGTAAAATCTAGATTTTTTAAATGTTTCTGTTTTCTTATTTAAAGTGGGTTCTGTCAAGTCATTTACTCTGAAAATTTAGAACTTTTCAAAAGGAATTTCCTAAACATCAAAATGTTCCATTGTAATGAGAACAGTCCTGAAGGAGGACTTAAGCTTTTTTTTTTTTAATTGGAAGCCTAAGTAAAAATCCATTTGGCATGGTCAATGTGTTAGTTTCGTTTTTCAACATTGCTTTTTTCATCCTTTTTTTTTCTTTGTTAACAAAGGATAGCTCTCTGAATTAGAAAGAGCAGAGATATATTCAGAAATAAATGTGGTATAAAAACAAAGGACATCAATAAAAATAAGATAAATATTTTAAAAGAAAAATCCCATGTTGCACTTTGTTAAATACTTGGTTATAAGCTTGATCACAAAACAAGATGTTTTGTTTAGTGAAATATTCTAGTTAATATAGGCAGCTAGGTAGTACAATGGAGAATGCATTGGACATGAAATCAGGAAGACCTGAGCTCAAATCTGACTTCATTAGCTATGTGACCATGAGTAAGTCATTTAACTTCTGTTTGCCTCAGTTTCTTCATCTATAAAATGGGGATTATAGTACCTACTTCCCAGGGTGAATGTGAGTATCAATGGAGATATTTATAAAGCACTTGCACATCTTAAAGTTCTATATAAACGCTAGCTACTAATGACAATAATATCAGAGACTTGATGACTTGCCATTGAGACTGCATAGATTACCAGCTCTCAAAAAAGCATGAAAATACTAAATTCCTTCAACACTAAACTGTTTTGAACATAATTGTAATGTAATCTTTTCTTGTATTTGAGTCTGAGGATGAAGGACTCCTTCATTCCTAGCCAGTGACATGATGCAGTGAAGGGGCATCTTTAAATAGGAGTATCCTATCTCCACCCCATCCCTTTAAGTAACGTGGCCTCAAGAAATGGACCTAGGATTTTTGACCTTTTCCTTCATCCTTTTCTGTTCTAGGTATAGGGAGGGAGTCTCTTACCCAGCAGCTTCAGCCACAGGGATCTGGAAATTCAAGAATCCAGCCCAGGGGCTGCATCAGGTCCAGCAGTGAAACCCTAGAGAGCAAAGGACAGGAGACCATTAACCTAGTACGGCTTTGATTTTAAACTTGGTGGGACTAATGCTATGTAGGGACTAAGCTAAACTCAGAGCTTAATCCTCCTTCCTTCCCCAAAGATCAGAATGGTGTAGGAAAAAACCGTGTCCCCAAAGTTAGAGGACAGTATTTGTTCATTTGTTCTTGCAATATCTTTGAAGCAAATACACCTTCATAAAAGCTAATCTAATGTTGAGTGGTTAAATGGAAATAGGGTGCTAGTCACTAGTCCCCTAAAAATTGAAGTAACCCAATTAGTAGGAGCTTGAGTAGATCACAGAAAAATGACTCTATAATCCCCTCAGGCTACCAGAGAACCCTTAGACAGTAATGACTTCAGGGAACAACTAACAGTAAAATTGGCAGAGAGGGGGAAGACAAGGGGTATGGATTTGAGGTCTATATTTTCAGATGTGGCCAATGTGTTGATTTGTTTTGAATGACCGTACTTATTTGCTATAAGGGGGGTCTTAAGGGGATGGTTCTGTGGAGTGACTGGAAAATAGCAGTGATTTTTTTAAGCATCAAGAAAACACATAAAAAGAAAAAAGAAACACACAATCGCTCTCCAAATAAAGGACCTTCATTATCTTGTGTGTATCCAGACTTCATCATGGGGAACAAGGGGAAACCCTGAGAGATGGAAGAGGAATGTTTCATCCCTGGGCCAATGGACATTCAATATTTCAACCAATCAAGATCAAATACATTAAGGTATGCTTTTCTGGCCTCACAGGGAGAAGAATAAAACTGATCTAAAGGACTGGAAGAGACAGGTTCCCAGAAGAGGAGGTCATTTTGGAAATGATGGAAATGGAAAATGACCTCCACAAGCAAGGACCCGAATATTAAGTTTCTTGCGTGAGTATTTATACCTTGGAAGTCAGGCTACAATTCAGGGATTCATTTCTTGTTTGTCTAAACCAGGGATTCACAAACCAGGACTGTTCCTTGACCACCACCACCTAAGCATGGTTTTTATGTTTTTAAATATAATAAAACTTTATTTTAAAATGTAAAAACCATTTTTAATTCATAGGGCTGTAAAAAAAATAGGATCAGGCTGATTTAGCTCACAGGTCATACTTTACTGGACCCCCTGTCTAGACTTAAGAAAGTGATAAAGAAAATGTTGATAATGCAGATGAAACTTGAAAGTGAGTCAATTATTTTCGGAGAGTTAGTTAAACATTTCCCAGTACACTCCTGCCAGTAAGGAAAGATGCATCTGCCTATGTGAGTGGTGCTGAAGGACTTCTGAATTACTTGACAAATCTGTCTAGCATTAAGTCATCCTGAGAAGAGAGGAAATCTTTTGTGTTAAAAACTGCTTAGGAGATGGGCCGACTATTTAAAATGTGACATTTCCCCACACACACTTTTTTAAAATAGTTTACAGCTCTTCCAATTTTCCCCAAATTTTCTTTTAATTATGAACTTGATAGACATCAACAAATATGAATATTTCCACATATAGAGGGAGAGAAAGAGAGAGAGAGAGAGAGAGAGAGAGAGAGAGAGAGAGAGAGAGAGATGGCAACTAGGTAATGTAGTGGGTAAAGTGCTGGACCTGGAGTCAGGAAGAACTGAGTTCAAATCCTCAAACACTTACTAGATTCAGGACCCTGGACAAGTCACTTTAAAAAAAAATCTCCATTTGCCTCAGTTTCCTCATCTATAAAATGGGGATAATAATACCTCCCAGCATTGTTGTTGAACTCTGCAAGCAAAGGAGTCACCAAGTAAGGCCAATAGGAAGTGGCCAAAGTTGGCAGGCCTTTTTGAATGCCTCTACAGCCAGCCAATGAACCTCTTCCTTAACATATTGTTATTGTTAGAGAATGCCAATCCTGCATGCAAAAGTCTCTCCAAGTCACTTCCACTCCTGGAAGCCTCTTTCATATAGAGAGACACTATCTGAGGCACTCAGTGCATGCACCAGACCACCATTCCATTTATGGCAAATAATTTCAATTCTATGTCATCAAAGTTGTTCATTTTTATCTTTTACAATAATCTCTAAAAAGATGATGTTAAAAGAGGAGGAATTGTCACTGTTCAAGCTGAGACTCACAAAGTGTCTGACTTCACCCTTGGGGCCATATTCTGGTCCTTAGCCTCAAAGGTCTGGAGACTTGATCTCAGAACATCTAGAGGTGGTAGGGCTTTGGAGGCCAAAACACCCCAACCAAACGCATGAGATACCACAATGATTTACAGACCAGAAGGCAGTTTATTAACTTAAAAGAGAAACATGCATTGAAGGAAAACTAAGAATAACTTCACAGAACATTTGGATTTAGTCAAAGGGCCACACTTGCAGATCTAGAGAGTCACATGTGGCCTGGAGGCCACAGGTTCCCCACCCCTACTCTAGCCTCTGACATCTAATAGCAGTGTGGTCCTGGCCAAGTCTCTTAACCTCTCATAAGCTCAGGCAACTCCCTAAGACTAAGTTACAAAATGGTAGCTGATCAATATTGGAAGAGGGAGTTCCCAGTATGTGGAGTTCTCTACACAATGAAATTATAGTTCTAGATGAAGTATACATACATACATAAACACATACAGAGATATATAGGTTTATGCACATGTGTGTACATATGTGTGCAAGTATGTATTATGCATGTGTGTGTTGTATATGTGTCACATCCTGGTTCCTTAATGATTTGGAAGACACTGTCCTCTCACCACCAATTTTGACCCTTGGGGTGTATTTCTTCTGTAAACTGCTAAATCCTAAAATGGCCATTTTATGTTCATTGTTTTGTCCTGAGCCATTTTCTAACCTTGTCTCCAAATTCAGGCCTTAGACCAGGGATGTGCTGGAGATCCTGGAACCTGTTTGTTAAATCTTCAATGTGAACATTTACACCTCAGGAATCAGCCAAAGCTACAAACCAGGGCTTATTTTAGTGTTTTGTAGATTGTCTAGGCTTAAGAAAGTGATGGACAAAGTATTAATAATGCAATTTAACTTAAAAGTGTGTTGTGAGACCCATCAGATTGGTTAACATGACAAAACAGGAAAATGACAAATGTTAGAGAAAGTGTGGGAAAATTGGAACACTAATACACTGTTGGTGGACTTGTGAACTGATCCAGTCATTCTGGAGCGCAATTTGGAGCTATGCCCAAAGGGCTTTAAACTGCATACTCTTTGATCCAGCAATGCCACTTCTAGGGATGTATTCCAAAGAGATCATACAAATGGGAAAAGGACCTACACGTACAAAAATATTCTTGGCAGCTCTTTTTGTGGTGGCCAAGAATTGGAAATTGAGGGGATGCCCATCAACTGGGGAATGGTTGAACAAGTTGTGGTATATGAATGTAATGGAATTCTATTGTGCTATAAGAAATAATGAGTAGGTGGACTTTAGAAAAATCTGGAAAGAATTATATGAACTGATGCTGAGTGAAGTGAGCAGAACGAGAACATTGTACACAGCAACACAACATTGTACAATGACCAACTTTGATAGATTTAGTTCTTTTCAGCAATGCAAGGATGTAAGAAACTCCAAAAGACTCATGATGGAAAATGCTATCCACATCTAGAAAAAGAACTATCGGGTCTGAACGCAGATCAAAGCATACTATTTGCTCTCTTCTTTTTTGTTTCTTCTTTCTCTTGGATCCTGTCATTGGTTCTAATCCTTCTTTACAATATGACTAAGGTGAAAATATGTTTAATATGAATGTATATATAGAGCCTATATCAGATTACATGCCATCTTGGGGAGGGGGAAAGGAAGGGAGGGAAGAAAAGTAAGAACTCCAAATTTTATGGAAGTGAATGTTGAAAAGTAAAAATCAATGAATTAATTAAAAAATTTTTTAAAGTGTGTTGTGAATACTTTCCCCAGAGCACGCCTGCCATGGACCCTATTTGAGGCTTGTAACTCATGGGCTGACTACGAGAGCAGTCTGATAAAGAAAGGAAAGAGTATCTTGTTAACATAGTAATGAAAGCATGAACTTAGTCTAACAGAAATTAATCAGTGAAGTCCAAAAGCCAACAAAAGCAAAAGGATATGCAATGAAGATTTTTAGCTCGAGGCCAGGTTGAGACATATATTTTTTGGACATGACTAATGCAGAAAAGTGTTTTGCTTAACTATGCATAATTGTAACAAATGTTTTTTTTTTTTCTTTTTAAATGGGGAGTGGTGGTAGAAAGAGGTAAATTTTTGATAGTTGACAAAAATAAATTTAATTTTAAAAACAAAATAAAATGTTCATACTACTAAGAAAGAAGGAAGAAGAAACATTACTATTTTGATACTTTTGCACAGAGGCAGATTTGGGAGCTTTTTAAAAATTTTTTTATTTTTTATTTTTTGACATTGTATCTCTAGTGCATAGCGTAGTTCTTGGTACTTAATAGGCACTTGAAAAATGCTTTTTGAATCCAATTGAATTGATTCAATAGAAGGAAAATCTTCCTAACACTTAAAGCTGTCCAAAAAATAAAGATGCTGTCTAGACAGTTGTGTGTACTATGTACCAGGCACTGTGCTAAGAGTTACAAATACAAAAAAAGAAAGACCTTGCCCTCAGGGAGGTTACAATCTAATGAGGGAATACCTAGGGAGGTAGGAGATCCCCCTCCCCTGGAAGTTTTTTATTTACTTTTTTTTTCAAGGAGATGACATTCTTTTTTTTTTTTTTACTTAATAGTATTTTATTTTTTCCAATTACATGCAAAGATAGTTTTCAACATTCATCTTTGTAAGATTTTGAGCTCCAATTTTTTCTGCCTCCCTCCCTTCCCTCCCCCCTCTCCAAGACAACAAGCAATCTGATACAGGTTATACATGTACAATCATATTGAGAACATATTTCCACATTAGTCATGTGAAAGAATCCTCAGAACGAAAGGGAAAACCACAAGAAAGAAAAAAGAAAAAACCAAAAAAGTGAAAATAGTATGCTTCAATCTGCATTCAGACTCCATAGTTCTTTCTCTGGATGTGGTTAGCATTTTCCAACATGAATCCCTTGGAATTGTCTTGGATCATTGCATTGCTGAGAAGAGCTAAGTCTATCATAATTGATAGACTAACATCATGTTGATATTACTGTGTACAATGTTCTCTTGGTTCTGCTCACTTCACTTAGCATCAGTTCATGTAAATTCAGGTTTTTCTGAAATACTGGAAGTTTTAAAGCAGAACATGTCTCATCAGTCTTGGTATTCTATCTCACCCCTACCCTTGGCTTCTCTGATTGGAGGGTGGAAACACAAATTCCAAACCTGCATTTAAGGAGCAAGCTCAGCTCAGACATCTCCTCATCTCTCATCTGGCTGCACTACCTTGGAATTTCTCTGACTGACTTCTCCACCATGCCCCTGGGTCAAGTACCTTCTCCTCCTCCTCCACCAACTTGTCAACTTCCTTCTGTGCATTGTCTCCCCCATTGGATTGCAAGCTCCTTGAGGGAAGAGATGATCTTTCTTTTTTCATATTTGTATCCCAAGCACTTAGCACAGTACCTGGCACATAGTAGCATTTAATAAATGTATATTGACTATTAATCTAGCTAGGCTGTGCAGTGGATAGAATGCTGGGCCTGGAGTCAGGAAGACTCATCTTCTTAAGTTCAAATCTAGTCTCAGACACTTACCTGTGTGTGACCCTGGGCAAATCACTTAACCCTATTTGCCTCAGTTTCCTCATCTGTAAAATGAGCTGGAGAAAGAAATGGCAAACCACTCTAGTATCTCTGCCAAAAAAACCTCAAATAGGGTCACAAAAAGTCAGACACAATGGAAATGACTCAACAACACCACTATTAGCTAACTATTGGTATCACAGCTATGAGAAACCAAGAAATAGGATGCAAATCCCCATGAGTCTAAGCTTTGTGGGATCTCCTTGGCTCAAAACTTCTCCTGCCCTGATGTATGCAATGCCCTAAAACTAAGGAGTTACCTGTCAGGCAGTTCTCACTCCAGACCCGACCCAACTGAAGAGCTATAATAGAGTAATTCAATGCTTTCCCCACAATGTTTGTTCCATTGTCTAGTAAGTAGGCCAACCCAGATCTGATGAATGTTTTCCTATCACATGATGCTAAACTTTCAAAGAAGTCCTCCCTTGCTTAGCTGGTGCTTTAAGAATTCTTGAAGTCCTATTCAAAATCAAAGCTTCATTTCTGCTAATAACATGAAATCCAGGCAGTATGGGGAAGAGAAACCCTGGTAACAGCAAATAGTTACCACTCATATCACAACTGCTAACACCTACATCGAGCCCCATAATTAGAATCCTAGAAACCTGAAGCTTAAGAAAACCTTAACCTTAAGAAAGTGAGACAGAAATACCTTTCTTTGTAGTTTTTTTTTTCCCCTCCACATTGCTACCGATGCTATTTGCAACCAAAGACTCATGATGTCAACTGAGAAAGGACAGAAAAGAACAAAGGATTGATACTTTTGAATGACAATTTAAACATTGAAGCCTGTTTATGAAAATACTGACTCTGTGCCGGATGGCTGCTAGATTCTGTTTGTCAAAGTTCCTCAGTGAAGATAGTGGGTCTCACTTGAGACCATGGAAAACACAGAGGGAGATAAAGGGAGCTGTCCCAGGTGCTCAAGGAACTTACAATCTAATGGGGAAGGATCTAACAGTGAGAAGCATGACTCTGTGGCCACAGTTCTTGTGTATATTGCTGTACTCATTCTCCTTTTTTTCACTTTGCATCGCTTCTGTCCATATTCATCACATTCATTGTTTCTTAAAGCACAATAGTATCTCATTATATGCATCTACAAAACTCATCTAGCCATTCCCCAGGCAATGCACATCTACTCAATCCTTTTTTCACTTCTGTGAGAGTTATTGAGCATGTATCTCACTCCCTTCCCCAATTGGGCTGTTCCCTGGAAGCAGAGATTGTGTTATTTTTTATCTTTGTGTACTAAGGATCTAACACTGACTGACACAAAGGATCATAGGAATATAGATCACCACTGGTAGCCATACAACTACAACCTAAGTTGTAGTTGTAGTTGTTCTACAACTACACAATGGTGTAGTTATGTGCCAAACAATGTGCTAAGTGCTGGAGATACAAAGAAAGACAAGCAAAAATAATCCCTGACTTCAAGGAATGTAAATACTAATAGGGACTTAATATGTGAATACTTACAGCCCACTTCTTATGTGGGTATCTCACTTGCTGAAAAGACCAAGAAAGGATATTTTATGTGAAATGCAGAGAAAAGCATCTTCTCAGGCAAAAATCCTCAGAGGACTTGAAAAAGTACAGTCCCTTAGATGGGAAAGGTACTAATAGCAGACGTGGCAGCAGCACATTGTTCTAAGTTCTAAGGGTAATCCTGGTGTAAAAGAAATACACTTCTACATTCACAACTGTGACTCTGGAGCCCCAACCAGTATGCTTCTCATTTACACAAACCAGTCACAGTGATACTATTAACTGCACACATGAAATGTTTCTTAAAGCAGAAGGCACAAAAAGATCCCCAATAAATTACAATAGCCACACTCTAGGCCATGCTCTCCCATCTGTGCACACAATATCTATGAAGGGTGGTGTAGGGAGAGAGTGGGCACACACTTGCAGAAACCTAGCAGTGAAGTACATGGGTAGGGAAACCCATGAGCTCAGAGCAGCTCATAACTCTGGACTGCAAACCTGGATATCAATGGTCTCTTTAGGAAATAGTCTGTACTGTGTATCACTGGCTCCTCTTATGAGCCTCTCTCCTTTCTTGCCAGTCAGAAGAGCTGCCTAATTCTAGTCCCTTGGCTGGGTCCTGAGGAAATATGACATTCTTTCCGTGAAAAGCAATTCTCACACTTGACACTTAATAGCTGTGTGACCCTGGGCAAGTCACTTAACCTCAATTGCCTCACCAAAGAAAAAGAAAAAGAAAAGAAAAGCAATTCCCTTTCATTCTAAGATCTGCAAAGCCATTCAAATTCTCTCTCTGGGCTTTAAAAGGTTTTACTGGAGCGGCCAGGTGGTGCAATGGATTCAGCTTTAGCCTTGGAGTCAGGAGGACCTGAGTTCAAATCCGACTTCAGACATTTAACACTTAATAGCTGTGTGACCCTGGACAAGTCACTTAACCTTGATTGCCTCACCAAAAAGAAAAAAAAGTTTTACCCTCCCAAACCATAGAGAGCTTCCACAAGCTGTAGATGGTGCCTGAGAGCAAGATAACCTTTGGAACCATCTAGCTCTTCTCCTTTCCTCTTTCAAACAGTTGAGCTTTCTTTCAATCAGACTACCTGTATCAAAGCCTTTGGTCAGCTAATCTTGGCTTCTATCTGCCTCTTGGTTCCTCCGCTTGCCTTCTAGCTTTTGGCTTCTGATGTCTAGGCTTCTGTCTCAAATCAGAGCCTCCTGATGAGTAGACACTTATTTCTAATTTAGGTTGAAAACCCCCAAATCTTCACTTCTGTCATTAAATTCATTAAACAATGTGCTGCCACAGTGTCTGCTATTAGTACCTTTCCCATCTAAGGGACTGTTCTCTTTCAAGTCCTCTGAGGATTTTTGCCTGAGAAGATGCTTTTCTCTGCATTTCACATAAAATGTCCTTTCTCAGTCTTTTCAGCAAGTGAAATACTCACATAAGAAGGGGGCTAAAAGTGTTCACATATTATGTCCCCATTGGTATTTATATTCCTTGAAGTCAGGGATTATTTTTGCTTGTCTTTCTTTGTGTTCCCAGCACTTAGCACATTGCCTGGCACGTAATAAAGCTCTTAATAAATGTTTTTGATCAGTGGAATGACCCAAATCCCACACTATCCACCGTATGTGTGTGGAATTTTTCAGTTGAATTGAATTCCTGGCTTGAGTAGGCTTCACAGCAGAGGAATTCTATGATCTGTTCTAACCCAAGATATTTTGTTTCAAATAGGTGAAAAGAGTTGA
Organism: Vombatus ursinus; assembly: GCF_900497805.2. Classification (NCBI taxonomy): domain Eukaryota; kingdom Metazoa; phylum Chordata; class Mammalia; order Diprotodontia; family Vombatidae; genus Vombatus; species Vombatus ursinus. The sequence goes on along the minus strand of NW_020954580.1, from coordinate 26,439,969 downwards.
GTGGATTTCCCCATCGGCTTAGCCAACCCCTAGAATGGAATTAGCTAGGTTTCTTGTTAATCCCATTGAGAGGATCTATACAAGAAAGGTCCAACTGCTATAGCACACGCTGTGCATTATACATCTGCATCCTGCTGTGGACAGGATGGCAGAGCAAAAGACAGGCCAATGCAGAACTCTGGGCTACTTTCCAGTGGGTAGAGGGGTGGGAAGAGGTTTCTCACAGCGTGGGATATTGACAGAGTCAGCCAACTATCATGAAACCAACTGCTTTTACACAGTCTTGGCTCATTGCAAAGCCCTGGTTCATAGCAGCTATTCCTTACTATTCCTTTGGCTGTGAATGAATGGTCTACATTTTCTTCTGTTAAGTGGGCAAAAATATATACTACTAGAAGGCATAGACGGGAATATAAGTATAGGGAATCCAGTAATTTTGTTTACTGGTGGGAGGGAAGTAGGGCTTAGGTCTCTGGTTTCACTAGAGCTCCATCTGAGATAATGACAATGATCAAGTAAGATAATGTATGTAAAGTGCTTTGGAAACCTTAAAGTGATATATAAATGCAAATTATTATTATTATCATTATTATTATCCAACCCCTTTTCTGCTTTGCTCCCAGTCTGATAAGCATGTCAATCAGGAGTATTGTGGAAGTTGGAAATGCTTTTCTCACCTTGTTTCCACTCACATCTTTTGTAATTTTCTTAAGTGGAGTCCCTGGGCTGACTCAATTCATAAGGAGCTATAGTTGTATACATAGTAATCTATTTGGCAGAAGGGTGAGACCCTTAGCTCTGGAAGTTTAAAAATAAAGTCCTTCATGACCTAGCCCCATCCTACTTTTCTAATCTTTACACTTTGCCCCCTTCTATATACTCTCTGATCTAGCTCTGCAGGCTTTGCTTCTGTTCCTCACACATTGACTCTCATCTCCATGCCTTCGCATTGGTATCTTCCAAGCCTGGAATGTTTTCCCTCCTCCCCTCTGCATCTTAGCTTCCCCGGCTTCTTTCAGAAATCAGCTCAAATCCTACCTTTTGCAAGAAGCCTTTTCTGGTCTCCCCCCAACTTTCCCCTATACCTCTCTGAAATTGTCTTCCATTTATACTCTGTATATCTTGTATGTATAGTATGCACAATAGTTGTTTGAATGCTGTCTCTCACCATTAGAATGTAAGGTTTTTGAGAGTAGAGGCCATATTTTTGCCTTTCTTTGTATTCCTAGTGCTTAACATAGAATCTCTCAAATAGTAAGCATTTAAAGAATACTTATTGATCTATTCCAAGCTTCACGGTTTCCAGATATGAGGAAAGAGAGTCCAGAAAAGAAACAAGATAGAAGGGAAGAGTTAGTAGCTGTAATGGACCCTGTTTCCATCTTTTCTCTCCTCTGGCTCCATGTGTAAATATTCTTTTCCTGTTTCCAGTAGACCAGATGGGAGCTGGGGGTGGGGGATGGGAGAATGCCTTGACTTCCAGAAAGGTAAGATTCATTACTGGATTAAGTCCCCTGATTGGCTGCTGAGCTAGGACTCTATGGGTAAACTAAAGAAGCAACCTAGCCCTTCACTACTTGCTTTTGGTTCAAAGTGTGAAGAAAGTCTTGAGGTGTACTAAGGTTAAATGAGGGATGGCGATGTTCTTCTTCCCACCCTGTTGCAAGCTGTGAGCATATAGCCATGTAGACTTGTTCTTTCCTGATCTTAGACCAAGGGTACTCTGGGTACCTCCTGATCTTAAGAAGTCTGAGGAGGCCTGCAAGCTGGTGGCTGAGGCATCTACCAGTGGCTGCATCAGGAGCCACAGTGAGGACATAGTGAGGATAAACAGGTGCAAGGGAAGAAAGTGGGCTTAATAAATTCAATAGAGACATGGATCCCACCCAGCAGGAAACTATATCTAAGGAGATTTTTATAAGGACTGATGAGGGTAAAAAGACCTCCTTCTGCCAGCAAATGTAAGGCAGCCCTTTGCCATACATATTCCTTATTCTGTGCCTCACTACCTTTGTACATAAAATGTACATAAAAACCATTTTGTACTTTGTACATAAAATCCACCCTCCACATGGATTTTAGTATTGAGAAAAGCAAGGATTTATTTTTGTATTTGAAGCATTGATTTTGTATTTGATTTTCCTCTGTAATTAGTTTTGTTTTGTAACTGCCTGAGTCATGATTCTTTGCCTCTGAACTGAGCTCAGAAATTCAGCTGGTCTGTAAGGAATTAAGTTTGGAAATCCAGTTCTCTTGAAATTGCTGTTCTATTCTTGCCTCATGAAAATCTGCTATCCTTGGGGGATGTGGGTAGACACTGGGGAGTCTGGTCTAGTATCTGTACACCACCAAGCTATCCTTCAAGGATGTCTAGTTTTCTATCCAAAGAAGTCTGACCCAATATCTTTGACCTTGCAATCAATGTTTCTTAGTCACGGGGAAGGAAGGGGTTGTTGCTAGCCCTTACTCCCAACTTCCAACCAATCATATTATTCCCCATGTAACTAATCGTGTTGTCCTCAATCCCATGATGTCATTTACCCTGTTCTGTTTTTTGTTCTAATTTTATAAAAATGAGTTAAGTCTTCATCTCAAGGTCTTTGGCTCAGTTTGAGGCAAGCCATTGACTCCTTTATTAATAGCTGCACAGCCTGTTAATAAACCATTATCTTGCTTGAAGAGAATGTGCCTCAGTCTACCTTTGTTGAATTTCACCAAGGGATAGTTCCCTCTTCTAAAAATTAATGAAGTCAGACTGATCAATTGTTCATGGGGAAGCAACACTGTGGGCTCCTGAGAGACAGTACTAGAAAACCCAGCCTCTCAGGATTACCTGCCTAGAATCTTGAGAGTAGGAGTACTATGTCACCCTTCTGAGGACCCACAAATGTGAATATAAGTTGGAAACATGGGACTAGAAGGGGATATTACACAGATCAGAGGAGGGGTTATCACGAGAGCACAGCCAAGTTTTTAGACTAAGAAAAACCAGAGGATTTTCCAGACTTTAATACCCTATCTATCAATTAAAGTACTAAAAAGTTCAAACAAGATAGAAAAGTAGGATAACTGATAGGAATATCATGGCCCATGTAGGTAAATGGAATTTCTCTACATAAAAGCACCAGGGCTTGCCCAGGGCTACTACTTTGGACTACTGCTTTTGTCATAGAGCTATTGTCACCTTCACTGGTAGAATCAACAGCAGCTGGCCCAAAGCCAGAAACCTGTGCAGACCTGGTAAAACCTGTCTCATCTTAGAAGTGTCTGCCAGCCCGTTTCTTTAGCCTTCTTTCCTGTACTTTGGAAGTGAGACAAAGGGTCAGCTAATTGTACCGCAAAAATTCCATCCCCATAAACCTGCATCCAGATACGTAAGTTTTTTTGTGTGTATTACCTTGCATTTTTCTAGTCTGGTCTCTGGCTTGGCACAAAAATTTCCTCTTTATGAAGCATTTGCTACTAAATGGTAGGATAAACCAATAAACTACATACACACACATGCACACACACCCCACACAACACACACACACACACACACACACACACATAACTCCCAATTCAATCAGTTAACCTATCTAAACCTCTATTTCTCCTCATGTTGTTCAATCATTTCAGTCATGTCCAGTTTTCCATAACATTCCCCCTCTCCCCCTGGGATTTTCTTAGCAAAGATATTGGAGTAGTTTGTCATTTCCTTCTCTGGCCCATTTTACACATGGCAAACAGGGTTAAGTGATTTGCTCAGGGTCACACAGCTAATAAATATCTGAGGATGGATTTAAACCCAGGTCTCCCTGATTCCAGGGCCAGTACTCTATCCATTGTGCCACCTACCTGCTCCTCCTGGTACATAAATTGAGGATAATAATGTCTGTCTAAAGAGACAGCATGGTATAAAGAGCCAGCCTCAAAATCTGGAGGACCTGGATTCAAAACCCACCTTTGATTCTTCCTGAATCACTTGGTTGAGTCACTCAACCTACAAGTGCCCCAGGCAAATCTTTAAAACTATAAATTGCAGAGGAGGATCTAATCTGCTTTGATAGAAACTTCCTTACTTCCCTATAAGTAATCACAGGTCCAATTGAAAAAAACAAAACAAAACCAAAAAAACCCTCTGTCCTATGTATTCACAAGGTTGTTCCAAAAATCAAATAAGATAATGGGATGTGAAAACATGTTTGAACTGTAAAGTGCTACAGTGTTATATAAAGAGCTTTAATAAAAAAGAAAGTGGCCATCTCCAACTGAGCACAAGGCAAGAGGAAACACAACTTTCCAGGGGAGTAATAAAGAGGAATTTTCTGATAGTGAGGGTAGCTAAATGCTATAATAGATTAATTACTAAGGATAGCTATGGCATCTCCTTTAGATTTCTTGATCTAAAATAAATAGTTTTGTTCTTTACTGCTGGGGTGGTGTAAATATGATCTTGCCTAAAGGGTAGAGTTAATATAGTAGACCATATCTCAATAACTTCTCCAAATTATGAAATTCATGAAATTGTAATTTATAAAATTTTTATCTTTTGTGATTAAAATTCCCCCAGGCTACAAGCACAGTAAGAAAGTATCATCAAAATAAATTAAATTCTTGATTTTCTTTGCTTTCAAAAATATTATATTGATATATTTTATTTTTCTGTTTTCCGATAGATACCTCTTCCCTCCCTCTTCCAGAGAGTCATCCCTAGTTTAAAAAAAAAATAAAAAAGAGGGAAAAAAGTTCGACAAAACTAATCAACTTATCAACTAATCATAATAGCATGTGCAATGATCTATACCCATAATCTTTCACCTCTGCAAAGGAAAGAGGGTGGTGCACACGTATCTGTTCTTTGGGGGTCAAGACTGATCATTATAACTACACTGAATTGGGTTTCAATTCGTTTTCTGTCCTTTCCATTTACGTTGTTGTAGTTACCATGCATGTTGCTTTCTTGAATCTGCTTACTTCACTTTGCATTTATATGTCTTCCCATGCTTCTTTGTATTCTTTGTATCTTATAGAGAAGTAATATTCCATTTATTTTATGGACTGCAATCTATTTATCTCTTCCCCAGTGATGGGCTTCTACTTTATTTCTGGTTCTTTGCTACTACAAAAATGTTGCTATAACTATTTTGGTCGATGTGGGGGTCAACTTTTATTTTAATCATTGACCTCCTTGGGGTATATGCCTAGCAATGGAATTTCTGGGTCCAAAGATTTGGACATTTCTTAGTCAATTTCTTAGCATAGTTTCAACATACTTTCCAGAATAATGCATAGTTCCACCAATAGTGTTCTTGTCTTTCAACAATCCTGCTGGCATTGGCTATTCTTATCTTTGCCAATATTCAGGGCAGTAGTTAAAACCTCATAGTGGTTTTGAATTGCATTTCTCTTGTTATTAGTCATTTGGAGCAAATCTTTCAGTTGTGCTTGCTAATGGGAGACAGATGTAACAATAGTTAAAGTGGGGGCAGCTAGGACAGAGCACCGGCCCTGGAGTTAGGAGGAATCCGGCCTCAGACCAAACACTTGACACGTACTAGCTCTGTGACCCTGGACAAGTCACTTAACCCCAATTGCCAAAAGAAAAAAGAAAAAAAAAAAAACAATAGTTAAAGTGAGTAACCAAAAGAAAGCCAAGAGATCTTAAGTATTCTTAGAATCACAGAATTGTTCAAAGCACTTTTAAATGCTTTCATTTGACCCTCACAACAATCACAAGAGTGGGAATGAGCAAGTATTTCACAAATTCATTTGACAAATGAGGAAATTGAGGTTAAATGATATGTCCCAGGTCACATGGCTAAATAATGGAGATGCTACAACTAGAACTCAGGTCTCCTGATTCCCAATTCAGTGCTGTTACTATAAATAACACAGCTGAACTTAGGCCATACATTTATACCCCTGTTTCAAGTTAGGAAAAAATAGCAATAGCTAGCATTTATATAGCACGTGAAGGCTTAGAAATGTTATCTCACTTCATCCTCACAATAACCCTGGGAGATAGGTACTATTATTATCCCCATTTTTACAGTTGGGAAAACTGATTAAGTGACTTGCCCAGAGTCATACAGCTAATAAGCATTTGAGGGAGCATTTGAATTCAGGTCTTCCTGACTCCCAAGTCTAGTGTTCTATCCATTGCACCAAGGAAACAAGTCTTTTCCTGTCTACCAAAGCCTGGGGAATCTCACCCAACACATAAAATCCAAATCCAGAGTCAGAGTCACTCATTTAAGCTTTCTAACTTTCAGAAACATCACACCAACCAGCAATATGATAGTAAAGCCCACTGGTCTTCATTTCATATATTCTCCCCACCCTCTGTATACAGTGGCTGAAAGGGGGTGATCCAGAGCAAGGATAAATCCATGGGTGGGCAGAAGCTGACTATGGAAAAAAGACAGATCTTAGTGAAAGTATGTATCTGAAGGTAAGCAAACAAGGATGATGAGGAGAATATGAAGGAGGGCTCTCTGAGGCTAGCATGAATCTGTGTACTCATTAGGAGGCTTTAATTTAATTATTTGACATAATCTTAATGAAAACCTAGAGGGGACTCATTCTGGAAAGACAGTTTTACCCCAGTACCAGATATTCATTCATTCAGTCAGTCAGTCAGTGAATCAGTTGACAAATATTCATTAAACAGCTACTCCTTAAAAGCACTGTATAAATCTGCATTATTCTTATAAACAACATTATTGTTGTTATTCTTATTTGCAAGGTATTATAGGGGAACCAGAGAAGAATAAAATAGAGGAGTAAACCAGACCCGTAGAGGGCTAGAATAGAAAGGACCTTCCAGATCACCTAATGTAATTGCGCTTTGCATATGAGGAAACTGAGGCCCAGAAAGAAAAGGTTATTTACCCAAGTTTACTCAGAAAGGAAGCAACAGAGCTAAACTGGAGCTTGTCCACCTTTTAGACTTGATGTAGAAGGTTCCTTCTCTTCCGTTTAACAGGTTTGCTTTGTTCTGAAAACTCGTTCTAGCTTTTAAAAAAAGAAACAGCCTTGGCTTTCTAATACAAATTCTTGCTGACCTTCCATCCTCTGTGGGAACAAGAGTTCAACTGTGTAATTTTTCAGAATAGGGGCTACACCTACACAGGAGCCACTTTTGGACATAAAAAGGTGGTTATTGCCACAGCTTATGAAATCTGACTTGCCAAATTATTTTAAATTGAGTTGAACAACAGCACAGTCATGTGGGCTTAAAACCTGCTGACCGACCACGAGCTGGAAGTGATGATAGTGTTAGATCCGATTCAGAGGGAGCAACAGGGGTCAGTGCTCAGATTAGTCTTTCTGAATATCTCTATCAATGATCTGACAGGGGAAATTAGACTGTACCTCAGTTCAGTCTGCAGACGCTTCATGTCTTCTGCCGGCACCCATCACAGTTTCCAGTTGCTTAGATACCCTTGCTTGGCTACAGAGGAAATGGGTAATGGACAAGGAAGCATCTCTCTTTCCTCTGGTGCTGTGCTAGAATCAGCCCTGAGTGATTATAAAAGACCCACAACATCTCTGTTCCTTCTGTAAAGTGAAGACTGGAGCAAAGTAATGGGGGTAAAATGCAATTTACAAATTAGTCCTGGTAATTTACAAATTATAAGGTCTGGAATGAAATTCAACCAAATGAAAAGAAGTGATGAATAAGAATTTAAATCCACATTTTCAACATATAATTGTCAGGTATACTATCCTGATTTCCTTGACTCTACCCTCCTCAGAATTCAAGTATCTAGCATCAAGCAATGCCCTATGCAATAAGAATTCTTCAGGCTGTAGTTAATTTACTTATTTTCCAATTAAGTATTTATTTATTTCCATCCTACCTCCCCCTCCCTAAATGAAAAAATAGGGGGAAACAAATTATAACAAATGCTTATTCAAGCAAAACAAACTCTTGCATTGGCCATGTCCAAAAATGTATTTCTCTTTCTGTACCCCAAACCTATTACCTCTCAGTCAGGGAGTAAGTACATTCTTTAACCTTAGTACTCTGATCAGTGGGTGGCCACTGCATTGATCCAACTCCTATGTCTTTCATGATTTATTCTAGCATCCTCCAGTTGATGGAGAACCCTTTTATTCCAAATTCTCTGCCATTGAAAGAAGGACTGCTATTAATATTTATGTACATATGGGTCCTTTTCCTCTTTCTTTGATCTCTTTTGGGTATAACAGGTTGAATTTTTTAATCCTTTCTTTTCAGAAATGAAGCTACCTTATGGTGTTCTATGTTGGTGAAGCTCCATAGTTTTAGGCAGAAAACAAGCAAAGATAATAAAATTCTTAAGCCTTTAAATGGATTGTGGAATCTCATGCTGCAGTGTTCAAAGAAGACTTCCTAAAGAAGGTAGGTAGGCTTGAGAGTATGGATAGGATTTAGTTAGTGGTGAGAATGTACCCAAGTAAGGAAATAGAATCATCGAAAGTATAGAGACAAGAATGGGACTGCAGACTGGGGAAGAGGACAGTGAGGAGACTGGATTGAATGTAATGAAAAATATGTGGTTTAGTGTAAGATAGTGGTGGGGAGTTAATGTGGGCATTTGGTAAAATGGCTGAGCATGAAGTTGCACCCAAGTCCAGTTCCTCACAATATTTTAAAAAAAACAGCAGCAACAGCAAAAAAAGAAAAAAAAGAAGAAAAAGAAAGGGAAATAACTCATCATGAAAAAAACTGCATAAAAAACAAATAAGAACTGAAAAGTGATTGAAGAATGAAATCAATTGATTAATCAGTAAACATTTAGTAACTATCTACTATGTGCCAGGCATTATGCCAAGTGGGGTAACAAAAACAGGTAGACAGTCTCTACCCTCAAGGAGCTTACAATAATCCAAGGGAGGAGACACCATGTAAACTAATACAAAGTAAGCTATATACAAAATAAATAGGAAATAACAGAAGGAGACACCTGAATTAGCAAGGGTTGGGGAAGGCTTCTTGTATAAGGTACCCTAATGAACTATAGATAAAAAAGGTATCCAGGGGTCATAAATGATCTGTTCTCTTCAAGAGCTAGATGCCTCATAAGACTGCCTGTGAAATCAGAAGGTGACAGGGTTAACCTCACATGATTTCAATGTGCCTGGTCTTTAAAAGTTCCAGGAAGGCTTCTCAAGGGAGGAGTGTCTCACAGGATAGGCAATACACAGGCAAGAGGTTGGAGGTGGAAAGAGGATTAAAAACAGAGTGTCAAGATGATTCTGGGATTGGGCTACCTGGTAAAAGTGGCAGCATGAGGCTTTCCTTCTTCTGGTTCCTGAGGGATAGCAACAAGGACCTTAACAATGTTCCCCACTTCTCATGTTCAAAAGCAGTGCCTTCTAGACATCAAGCACTCAATTGATCAGCAAGTTTCTACTATCCTTTCATTCTCTAGCTTTCAGTGACATGCTGTGAACACAGCATAGGGAGCAGAGACAAGAGAGAAGAATTGGCCAAATGAGGTCACCTGTGGATACTAACCTCTGTAACAGACCTGTGCATTAATGAAACCGGTCTTTCTCCTATTTCATTGAGGAGATGGGAAGAATAGATGGGGAAGGAACTTACAGCCTCTAGTCCCTGGAGGCATAAGAGGTGATAAATTTGGGAAATGGGTAATGGAAGTATTTGCTGTCTGATTTAATTACTTGTTATTTATCTTGGATCCTGATTGAAGTAAATTTTTTTTTATTTTACTATGATGTCACATGCTTTATTCTGATAGTCTGTATTTATTCTGGGGATAGTCTGTAAAAATCAGATGTGAACTAAAATAGATGGTACTCTTTGAGTACCATGAACCTAGGAATAGCCATCAGAAGGTGACATTGGAGGGTATGGGCTATATTGAATGAAAGTGGAGTGAAAACCACAGAAGAGAAGGGTAGTCTAGCAACTCTCAGAAATAATAACTAGCATTTGGAAAGTTCTTACTATGTTCCAGGCTCTGTGTTATGCACTTTAAAAATATTATCTCATTTTCTTTTCACAACAACTCTGGGAGTTAAATGATTATCTTCATTTTACAATTGAGGAAACAGAGGCAAGCAGCGGTTAAGAAACGTGTCCAACATCTCATAGCTAGTAAATGTCTGAGGACCTAGGACACTATTCTCTGTTCTACAACAGAACAAGAGCAAAAGCTTACATAGTGGTAAAGTTCATAAAAGAATTAATGGAAGCAATAAGGACAGAAATTAGAGCTCACAGAATCATTTTATTGGTGTTGTTAAAAAGCAGTAAGATCTGGAATACCACTACCTTCAAAAAGTTAAAGATGAGCATATACAAAGGACAATAGAATGGTGCATGGTAGGTGTGAACAGGCTCCAACATATGACCAACAAAGAACTCCAAATAGGAACAAGGGTAAAGGATGTCATCAAAGAATTGTACAGCAGACAAAGGATATGGGCAAGCCATGTGGCAAGAGCAGGGGTGACAAGTGGATGACCAGAAGGTTTCCATTGGTACTCTTGCAATGTAGGAAGAAATTAAAGAAGGCTTTCATCACATTGGGTTAATCCCCACTGACAAACTTTTGGGAGTTTATGAAGGAGTGTCTCACAGGATAGGCAAACATGGATAGGTTGTCATCTACATTGCTGAAGAGAACTTCCAATTAAATAAGATCAAAGACCTATTTGAATATTTGGCAGTATCATAGATTTGGAACTTAAAGGAACCTTAGAAGTGATCTGGTCCTTCCTGTCTCCATTGAGGGTAATAGAACATTGAAAGTGGTATTTTAGGAAGATTCATCTGTCAGTAGTATATTATGGATTGGCCAATGCAGTGAATAGTCATGACTTCAAAGGATTGGCAATGAAATATGTATTCCAACTCTCAGCAGAATGGTGGTGGACTATAGGCACAGAATGAAGCATACATTTTCAGGCATTGCCAATGTGTTCACTTGTTTTGCTTAATTGCACTTTTTTGTTAGTAGGGATAATTCTACTGGAGGCAGGAGGTGGGAAAGGAATCACTGGGAAGTGACCAATTTTTAAAATAGCATCAATAAGACTTTTTTTTTCAAAAGATCTGACAAGTAAATAAAGTGAAAAAAAAAATCAAGTTCACTCCTTCCTCCCAAGAAAGAATGAATTGGAGAAGGGAGAGGCTGGAGATAGCCCAGGAATGATGTGATGAAGGCCAAGTCTAGGGAGTTGGCAACTTAAGAGGAAGGGGAGAATTAAGAGACATTTTGAAGGAGTAAATGATAGGACTTGATAACACTTTGTATTTATGGGACAATGCAATAGGAAGAGTCAAAATCAAAGCCAATGTTTCTGAGAGACAGGAAAAATAATAGCCCCAGGGACAGAAATGGCAAAAGTGGAAAGGAAAGCCTTTTTCTTGGAGGGGAATCACAGATATAGTTCTACTGTGAGAGACTTTAAGGGTCATTTAATCTCTCTCATTTTATAACTGAAGGTTAGGGGCAGAAATGATTTCAGTTTTAGACATGTTGAATTTAAGGTGAGGGTGTAACGTTAGATGGAAGTGTTCTATAAGCCAATAAAAACGTAAAACTGAAATCTTGCAGTAGAAGGGAATTCGGGCAGGCCTAGAAGTGTGGACTTTATAATCATCATCACAGAAATGGTAGTCGAGACCATTGAATGGGGGTAAAGTCTCTGACAGAGTGTAACAAGAGGAATGCCCTCACCAAGATCAGAGATTATTTCAAAGCTACCTCTAGCTCACTTAGTGAGTAGCTTCCTAAGAAAATGAGGTCACATTATATAGTCATTATGCATGAGGATGCAAGAGTGAGATGTACCAGAGATGTTTAAGGAAGTGGGAAAGGGGTGCCTGCTCCCCTTAGCTATTAGGTTGACTGCTACTATGGAGTCTTTTGGCAGATGCGGTTGTTTTTGGTACAGTATTTGGCTCCAGGAGGATTCAAGGACAAAGGCATGGCTGCATTGCTTGGGTTCCCCAAAAGAGTTCCCTGATGTAGGTAGGTTTCTTTGTGTTTCTCCTCATACAATGATTGATGGGAAGGCAGTCAGGGAAATTGTGTTGTGTCTTTGCTTCCCCTCCCCCAAGAATCAATGTGTGTTCTGACTATGCTTGTCACCTGCCCAGTTGCTGCAGGTCAGTCTTCTAGTACAGGTGAGCCTGTAATAACAAAACCTTCCAGAGCCATATCAAGTCACACCTGTGAAAAGGGCAACAACAGAGACTGCAGCTTCGGCTTATGTTGAGAACTAGGCATAACAAACAGGTACCATGGATAGCACCCCTTCTCCCTCTTCCTGGATGAAGTGGGGCAAGGAGCAGCTACATAAGTTGGAGGCTTTGACTAAGGACACTGTGGAAGCTACATCTGCCATTTGTGGCACCATGAATGCCCCCCTAGAGTCACAGATGGCTAAAGCTCTACTCTAGTCTAAGCCTGCAATCATACCTGAGCCTGTTTCAAGGGACAGTGAGAGAAAAACTGACTTTTATTGACCAGTATGAAATAGCATATAAAATATTTGAGATTTAACATCAGAAATGAGTGGGTTGGTTTGGGTTTTGTTTTTTTTTTTTTCGTAATCTGAAATACAAAGACAGAAATAAAACATACATCCCTACATTCTCTGCTGAAATCTCTCCTACTCAATCCCACCCCTGCAGTTTATGTCAAAAGACCCAAAAACTTTGCAAATGTCTATTGGGAATATTTGGCACTTCAATTCAATCAACAGGGTATTTCTGTGGTATTTCTAGGAAGAAGTAACCCTTTCAAATATATCTCTGATTTCACAACATGACTAATATGGTAATATATTTTGCATGATTGAACATACATAACACATCAAATTGTTTACTGTCTCAGAGGAGAGAGGAAGTGAGGGAGGGAGACAGGAAATTTGGAACTCAAAAAAAATTTTAAATGAATGTTTAAAATTGTCTTTACATGTAACTGGAGGGGAAATAAAATATTTTTTAAAAAATTTTTAGGGGCAGATAGGGGGTGCAGTGGATAGAGTACTGGCCCTGAAGTGAGGAGGACCTGAGTTCAAATCTGGCCTCAGACCAAACACTTGACACTTACTAGCTGTGTGACCCTGGGCAAGTCACTTAACCCCAATTGCCTAAAAAAAAAACCAAAAAAAAATTTTAATTAAAATTTTTTAAAGATTCCTCTATGCTAAGGTAGAGCAAAGGAAGCAAAACTAGGATAATGTGTTACACAATGAACACAATAATGTAAATTCAAAGTCCACTCGATGACAGCTAAATTGTAATGACCAATCTTAGCTCTAGACAAAAGAAGATGGAATGTACCTCCTCCCTCTCACTAGAGACAGGTGACTACAGGTACGAAATGTCGCATGTGCTACCAAAGTCTTTTTTCCATTGGTTTTAACTATTTTTCTTCCTTACAAGAATACAGAATTGACATGGGGAGCTCCATAATCAGTTTAGTGAGTTTATAGGATAGTGATCTTTTGTTTGGGACTTTGAAGTATGTCATCAGTTGGGTATGAATTGGTTGACTCAGGCCATTCTGAGATGAGCCACCCCTTTTTGATGAACCTATAAAAGGGAGTCTTTATTGAAAATTCATCCTTTTGCTCTCCCCTCTTTTTTTTCTTAGCACAGATCAGAGACTAGAGAAGTGAATGAACTTTGTACCTGTGAATTGATATAACTCCCCAAGAACTAACCAACAATTACCCTGTCCAACAGGAGTGTGCTGTTAAGTGTTTCAGCAACCTACTTTCTGGGAGACACATTTTTCAGTTTAATCTGCATTATTAATATTCCCCCCATCACTTTCTTAAGTCTAGACAATCACAAAACAATAAATCAAACCTTAGTTTGCCAGTTTCCAAGGTGTAAATGCTCATACTAAAAACATAACAATCAGGCTCTTGTAAATCCCTGCTGTCAGCCTAAGTGATGCAAACATCAGAGACAATGGTGGAGTATTGAGAGTTCCTGGACTGTGAATTCCTAGACTCTGAGAACCTGGACCCGGTTTAGAAAAGCAATGGTAGACAGTAGGATAAGATGGTGGAACATGTCTATAGCTTCTTGTTAACCACCTTCAATCCTTCTGGTAAACTTGTGAATTGGCTGCTATATTTGGAAGAGTCCTGCCTATTGGAATCAGAGCTTCAAATGGCGTGGTGCAGCGTTGGTGACAGAGAAACAGAAATCCATATAGAATTCTGCATACGATCAATTGGAAGTACACAAGATGGAGCCAAAGACCAAATATATGACTACAGAGTGCTGGCTCGGAGAACTCAAGCCAAATGAGCAACACTGCCTGGCATAGCATAAACCTGTTCCACACTATATGGAGCACAGCTTAGCTTCGAGCATGCAGGGGTGCAAAAAGTCAGTTGGTATGCTTCCCATTGTTCATTTGTGGTTGGAATGGGGGACAGACTTATTTATTTCAGTCTGATCCATCTAGATCAGCTTAGCTTGCTTGGAAAGCTACAGTAATGGAGAGGAATTATATAAAGAGGAAAGTTTCGAAAGGCAAATGATAGAAAGTAACATAACAGTTGGTATATGAAATGAATCAAGCTTTAAGGAGGTTTACACCAAACTACCAAAATTAAGTATTATTTGGCTGCCATATATAACATTCAAATAGGTGAATAACTAAATTTCAGATAATTTGCTCATTTAAAATATTTTAAAATATTTTTGTTTTCCTGAGTTTTTAGTATTTAATTTTTTATGGCAAATAATAAACTATTACATAAAAAAACCCCAGTAACAGAAGCATATATTCTTTCTTTCTCAAGATTTTAATTTTAGATTTTGTTATTCTTTTTTTGGGGTGGTCCTCAAGTTTTAAAAATTAATTTATTTTGATTTATCAACCATCACTTCCTTTGCTTTTGAGTTTACAATTTTTCTCCCCCTCCCTCCCCACCTCCCTCCCCAAGACAGTGCACAATCTGATATAGGCTATACATACGCATTCCTATTAAACACATGTTCACATTAGTGATGTTGTAACTAAGAATTAGAACCAATAGGAGGAACCACCAGAAAGAGGAAACAAGACACCACAGAAGAAAAAAAAAATAGCAAATAGTATTCTTCCACCTTCATTCAAACTCCATAGTTCTTTCTTTGGATGTGAATAGCATTTTCCATCATGAGGCCTTTGGAGATGTCTTAAATCCTTGTATTGCTAAGAAAGGTTAAGTCTATCAATAGATTTTGTTATTCTGCACTTGGCCAGTAACATTGCTGGGAGAGGCATAGGGTCTTAAACACATAGCTCCAGGAGAAGAAAATTATATGGCTAAGTAGAGGGAGTTCTAGAACCCTAGGTTTCTAAAGGGGCAGCTAGGCAGTGAAGTGGATAGAGTGCCAGCCCTTGAGTCAGGAGGACCTGAGTTCAAATCTGACCTCAGACACTTACTAGCTGTGTTACCCTGGGCAAATCATTTAACCCTGTTTGCCTCAGTTTCCTCATCTGTACAATAAGCAGAAGAAGGAAATGGCAAACTACTGCAGTATCTTTGCCAAGATAATACCAAATGGAGTCATGAAGAGTCAGACACAAACAAATCAACTAAACAACAAGAAGCATTCTAAAGAGAGAAGTCAAGTTCTCCTTGAAGAGAAAACCATGCAAGTGATTCCCCAAACTGGAAGAGCAGCAAGAGACTAAGCCGTAATGTGGAAGAATAAGAGACATGGAACTTGGTCGTTCATGATTACCATGATTTAATCAGAGAGTGCAGGTCCAAAGATAAGAGAGTTTGTCTGTTTGTGTGTTTCCTTTCTGAGGGGAATCCAAGCCCTTAGGGTAGTACCTTAAGCCTGTATGTCTGTATAAGAATATCAGGTGAAACGGAGACTCATTAGAACATCTGGGGGTTGCCTGATTAGCAACTCCAAGTGTATTTCCTTTCAGAAGAGAATCCAGATCACAAAACAGTATTGTGAGTATGAGGGACTGAATAAGGGCCTGTGGGAATGGTGAGACTCCCTAGAGAGAAAGGGTGGAATTTTGCTCTACCAAATCAAATGTTTTTTGAATAGTCAATGAACAAAAAGCACAGTGGTATCTTGCATTCTCTACACTTTGATTGTATGACTGTAACTATTTGAGTTGTTATAGAATATAATTTGTGAAAAGCCTTCATTCTTTTCTCATATCTTCATCATGGATGCTCTTGATACATGTGTAGGTTATTCTCATGAAAATTTTCTACAGTTGGTAAAATAGACATGTGGCTCAGTAATTCTCAGTAATTCTCTTGGTCACCTTTCTAGGAATAATGCTTTATTGCTTTATCACAGGGATAATAACAATGAAGCCCTAATTTATATGGCACCTTACAAAGTGCTTTCCCATACACAATTTCATTTGATCCTCAAAAGAGCCCCATGGGATGAGTGGGGCAGGTATTATTGACCCCTTTTATGGAGGAGGAAACTAAGGCTTAGAGAGGCAACTTGCTCAAGGTAAGGGGCAGGACGATCTGATACTTTTTGCTCTTTCCATGACACCATGTTGCTTCTGACTTAAGTCACTTCTGATAGTGGTATCCTTCAGTCAGTGGCTGGTAATGGCCAACTGCTTAACTCCTACCCACTACCAGCTCTTTATTTCTTCCCTTTTTCCCCTACTCCCTTGCCTACTTCTACCATTGGCATTTATGGGCAGTGTTTAACCATTATCATGGTATTTGAGTTCAGAGAGGGTCCTCAAAAGTGCTCTGCTGCACTGATGGGTTGAAAGCCTGGCAAACAGAGAACGTGGAAAAGAAATGAGGGTCAGGGCCCTCACAGGTTGCAATTCAAGCTCTGGAGCCCCCTGGTGACCATCACCTCACATTACATTACCCTACGTATTTAAGTGGATCTCAAAAGATCCAGGCACAGGACAGCATAAGCCAAGTGTTTGCTCATAAGAATTATTTAGAGAATTGCTAATTAACTCATTTTGCAAGATCTCAGTCTCATTCAATAACAATAGTCTACATTTTTATTACACTTTAGCGTTTACAATAAATCCTTCTTTCTAGCTATAGTCTAGACACACAGTTATGTAGCTTTGTACATAGCAGCTTTTGAGTGGGTTTTTAAAAATCTGCCTTCAAACATTTTCACCAGTCTCATGACATTTGTCAACCCCTCCCCATTTGCCATTGCCTTAGTGATGCTGCAGCTAAAGACAATGAGCTTTAGTATCCTAATGAATCATATTTTCTAGTTATATTTTTAATTTTTAAAAACTGTTTCATGAGTCACTATATGCTTTATAGCTCAGTATGATTCCCTTCTATCCTGTGGGCCCTTGCATGGCTATAATAATTCAACCTCACCCAAGCATCTCCTATAGTCCTTGGGAGCCTACAAAAGGCAGGGAGGCCCCAAGGTTTGTTTTATGATGTTCATCTGAGATTTTTAGGTGGGTTATAAAATTTGTAAAATTTTAGTTAGGGGTCTAAAATGCCACTGACTCATCCCTTTTAATGTTTCCATGTTTAGGAGTTTCCAAAAGTCATCAGGCATAAGATCCCATGTGGGGCTTCTCCTGTTAATTATTTCCTTCCACTATTTCTTCATCCTTTTTTTCTTGGAAAGAGAATTGGATTCAACACTGTAGCACCTACCTTCAAATCTAGGCTTTGTTTCTTACTCCCTGGGAGGCCTCAGGCAAGCCACGTCCCTTCTGGATCTCAGTTTTCTGCTCTGTAAAAGGAAATTATTGGACCAGATGACTTCTCAGGGCCTGTCCAGTTCTAAATACAATGAACCTACAAGTCTCTAATGGGGGGGAAGGAAATGGTGGTTAGCTTTGAGAGATTACAGAATGAGGTCCATACAGATATAATTCTAAAAGAAAAACTGTCTCTGAGAAGATTAATTCTAATTTTTCAATTGAGTTTATAGTGTATGGGGAAAAAAAGAAGAGAACTGGCACCTAGCACATTGTGGCATATAATTAGCATTCATTAAATGTTCACTGAATGGATTAGATTAAAACCCATGGCCCTGTGGGTGTGTATTTGTGTGTTACATCCATATGTATATATGTATATTAATGCTGTATGTTAGCACTTTCTTCATCAGGCAGAACTAACAAAGGAATTCCCAGCACTCTTTGTTCTGCTGACTATTTTATCCCAGCCCAGCAAACGAACTAATAACAGAATCAAAATCTTCTTAATGTACTAGCATCTCCATTTCCATTCCCCAGAGCACAGTTTGGGTTGGTTGCAAAGACGTGTTTGAAACCCCAAATACTCCTCTCTCTGCCGAGCCCCAAGCACTGATGAACAGAGATATAGAGGCATCCGCTCGCTCTGTTTAGAAGCGCTGCCCGCCTTTTTATTGTAAGTTTTCACCTTCATGGTTCTTTATTAACACTTTGCCTTTATGTTGCTAGGCAACGACCCGAGACTGGGCTTCTCGCTACCAGAATATCAAAGTGTCTCCACTGTTTCTCTGGTTTTGAAGGAAACTTTACTATGCCCCAAAGATGCTTCTCATTGTTATTTTTCCTTGACCTTTCTGTCTTTCCCAGAAACCCCCATACTGTGGCAAATTGAAGTTTTAATACCTCTCAAGTCACTATAGCACAGCAGGGATGCCACCTCCAGACAGTGAAAGCACAGGGAGGGGCAGGTGTCAGGGTGACTAAAATGTTTGTCCTGAAGACCAGACCGTCTTTGAGAAATTTGGTCTCTTGTCTTCTTTTATCCTTTTTACCCTTTCTCCATTTTTCCTATCCTCCTCCCTTCTTTTCTTACCCTTCACCTGCCTTCCACTCTCTCTTTCTTCCTGTCTATCTTCCCTTTCTCTCCCTTCCTTTCTCTTCTCTTCTTCCTATGCCCTTATCTATTCTGTTCCCCATCTCCTCTTTCCCTCTCCTTTCCTTTCTTTCTTCCCTCTCCTTGCTCTTTCTTTCTCTTTCCTTTCCTCCTCTCCCTCTTTCCTCTCTCCTCCTTCCCCTCTCCTCTCTATTTCCCTTTCTCCTCTCTTCCTTTCCCTTTTTTCTTTTCCCCTCCCTGTTCTTTCTTTCCCCCTCCTTCCTCTTCCCCTGTCCTTTTCTTTGTATACTTCCCTGTCCCCACTACTCTTCCCTCTTCCCCATTCTCTTACCTTCTCCATTTCCTCTTCCTTTTACCCTTTTTTCCCTTCTTTCCCTTTTCCATCTCCTCTCCAGTTAAAATAAGCAACAGTTTGGCTTGTTAAATAGCTCCAAGGACAAGCCAGGAATTCTGAACTTGATAAACACTTGTATATAGTCATGATCATGATGATGGCCATTTTTGAGCCACTAGAGTTGGCTAAGTTTGAGCCGAATATTAGGAAAGAACAGTGGGTAAAAATAAAGGCATAAAAATAAGAGAGCACTCCCTATATTTGCATGAGACTGGAAAGCATTAACACACAGCAAGCTGTGTGGTCCGGCCAGGACACACACACACAACAAATGCTTTGTAGGAGATCCAACAGCTGGCTCCTAAGTCTCCTAACCTATAAGAGGCTGCAGTCTTTCTGTAATATGGACTTTTGCCTTTAAGACATGCTATTGCTCAACAGGGGAGATGAAATAGGCCACACTGGTCCCTGTGGTCTTTGAGTATTAACTCTGTTGTTTCCTATGAATCTTCTTTTCACAGCTCAAATCAAAAAATATATGGGCATGCCTTCACCCCAGAAGCCCTATTTATTGTAAATTAGATTAGGATGGATAAGAACACTCTTGCTTCCTTTTTTAAATAATATTTCCCCAATTACCTATAAAAACAATTTTTAACATTCATTTTTTAAAATTTTGAGTTTCAAATTTTCTCCCTTCCTCCCACCCCTGCCCTATCATTGAGAAGACAAGCAATTTGGTATAGGTTATACATATACAATCATGCAAAACATATTTCCACATTAGTCATGTTGTAAAAGAAAACGCAGACAAAAAAACCCCGCAAAAAATAAAGTGAAAAATAGTATGCTTCAATCTGCATCCAGACTCCATCAATTTTCTCTGAAAGTGGATAGCATTTTTCATCATGAGTCCTTCGGGATTGTCTTGGATCATTGTATTGATGAGGATAGCTAAATCATTCACAATTGATCATCGTATAATGTTGCTGTTACTGGGTACAATGTTCTGCTTCTGTTCATCTCACTTTGCATTAA
Source organism: Vombatus ursinus (assembly GCF_900497805.2). Lineage (NCBI taxonomy): Eukaryota > Metazoa > Chordata > Mammalia > Diprotodontia > Vombatidae > Vombatus > Vombatus ursinus. Next base: position 26,419,829 of record NW_020954580.1, on the reverse strand, counting down.
TTTATGTAAGTCTTTCCAGGTTTTTCTGAGAGCATCCTGCTCATCATTTCTTATAGCACAATAGGATCTTATTCCAATCATATACCACAACTTGTTCAGCCATTTCCCAATTGCTGGGCATCAATTTCCAATTCTTCACCACCACAAAAAAAGAGCTGCTATAAAGATTTTTGTACAAATAGGTCTTTTCCCCTTTTTTCTTTTAATCTCTTTGGGATACAGACTAGTAGTGATATTGCTGGATCAAATGGTGAACCCAAACTTATAGCCCTTTGGGCATAGATCCAAATCTCTCTCTAGAATGGCTGTTTCAGTTCACAACTCCACCAACAATGCATTAGTGCCCCATTTTCCCCACATCCCCTTCAATAATTATCATATTTCTTTTCTGCCACACTAGCCAATCTGATGGGTGTGAGGTGGTACCTCAGAGTTTTAAACTTGCATTTCTCTAGTCAATAGTGATTTAGAATATTTTTTCATGTGACTATAGATAATTTTGATTTCTTCAACAACTGCCTATTCATATCCTTTGACCATCTATCAATTGGAGAATGACTTATATTCTTATAAATTTGACTCAGTTCTCTATATAGTTGAGAAATGAGGCCTATATCAGAGACACTTGCTATAAAAATTGTTTCCCAGCTTTCTGCTTTCCTTCTAATTGCATTGGTTTTGTTTAGCACTCTCACTTCCTATAAAGCATATCCAGTAACAGATTTTTTGGTTGGAGGAAGGATAGTCCTAAAGCACTGTCCTTGTTTACTTCCTAAGCCTTTTACAACAAACTTGGGGAACCCTGGTAGGAAACCAAAATGAGGAAGGACCTTAGGAAATCCTTTCCTCACATGTCTAGTGAGAGGCTTGTTGATGGTTAGTTCCGCAATGTGACCATCACATCCCTTTGCTGATGTCATAATTGGACTAAGGGTAGCGGAGGAGAGATTCCTAGAACAATGGAATTAGGCAAACTGATTGTACTTGTCTCCAGATTCTATTTGGTTTATAATGTATTGTAATTGAAGCCAGCCACAACAAGCTACATGTAGCATCCAACTAGAGTCAGATATTGCTTGGAGAAGTCAGTTTGTCCTGGTTTGCTTGATTTAATGAAATTATTGTATTAATTATTCATTTTTAATTAATATTGTTACATTAATTGTTCAGGTAAAACAAGAGAATTAGGATTACATTCTTGAGTATGACACTCATCTCCCTCCCTCTCATTTCTTTTTTAGTCAGATCTAAATTTGACAGAATCTAACAATTAATCATTAAATAAATATTTAGTAAGTGCTTATCATATGCTAGGTTGTTGTTTGGCCTTCATTTTCAAAGAGGACCAATGATACCATGATGTTGGGGTAAAACAGTACATGATGGATGATATCTTGACTTTAGCATGAATTGGGTTCAAATGAAGCAGAGTTGCACAAAGTTGTCAGCCTCTCCATTCTGAGTCATTGAAGTCCAGTGGCAGGATGAAAGTCGGGGCAACTAGCTATTTCCTAGGATGAAATGGATGACCTTGGCATCTTCAATGTCTGGCCAAGCTCTAAGCTCTCCACGATGCCTACTTCAGCCTCATGGTCACTGGAACAAACTGTTCTCATCCACCCATTCTTCTGGGGAGTCTTCACATGCTTGGGGTAGACATCCCCCTAATTCACCAACAGGTCTGAGGCCTGTTGGTTGCCCTCAACCTACTTTAGCCCATCTGCTGAGACGGTTTACTAGGGTGTGACCACTGTGTGTGCTACAGCTTTTTGGAGCCACAGTGGGACTTGGGTGATAGCCAAAAGTAGATGAGCAGTCCTGGAAAGGGCTCAGCAAGCCCTCATACCAGTGGTGCTAGTCCCTCCTGAACACCCTATACACCCCATACCTGATATGCAAAGATTTTAAAAAAGCAAGGAGTTTATATTCTAACTGGGGAGATGACACATCCATGTACATAGATATAGATTTAGAACACATACCAAGTAAATACAAGGTAAACTTTGCAGGAAAGCACTAGCAGTTTGGGAGGAGTAGGAAGAATTTCTTGCAAAAGGTGTCACTTGAGCTGATTCTTGAAGAAAACCAGGGATTCCAAGAGGCACAGAGGAGGCAGAGGTGACTATGATGGCGGGACCGTGGTGGGAGATAAGAAGGCTGGAAAGATGGGGTGGGGCCAGCTTGTGAAGAGCTTTAAATTCTAAATAGAGGGGGCAGCTAGGTGGCACAGTGGATAGAGCTCCAGCCTTGGAGTCAGGAGGACCTGAGTTCAAATCCGGCTTTAGACACTTGACACTAGCTGTGTGACCCTGGGCAAGTCACTTAACCCTGATTGACTCACCAAAACGAGCAATAATAAATTCTAAACAGAAGAGTCCATATTTGATCCTAGAAGTAGTAAGGAATGACTACAGTTTAATGAAGAGAGGGGAGATACAGTCAGGTCTATGATTTAGGAAAATTACTTTGGAAGTTAGTGGGGGATGAACTTGAATGGGACAGCAGGGACAGCAAATTGGAGGATATTACAATAGTTGCAGGAAGAAGAGAGGAATGCATAGAACAGGGGAGGGGATAGGTCTATTAGTAAAGAGAAGGGTAGGGTTGCAGAAGATGTTGTGAAGTTACAAGAGATGTTGCCAAGATAAAAATGGTAAGATTGACTATGTAGAGTGAGAGTAAGGAGTCAAGGATGACACTAAGGTTATGACTCTAGGTAACTAGAAGACTGGGAGTGTCTTCAACAGAAATAGGGGAGCTTGGAAGTGGGACGGGTTTTAAGGAAAAGATAATGAGTTAAGTTTTGGACACAAGGAGTTTGAGACAGCTATGAGATGTCTAGTTTGAAATGTCTAATAGATAGATACTGAAAAGAAAGTGCATAAACATGAGCTGCTTTCTGGATCACACCTTTTGGGTGACCTTAAACAAGTCAGGTAACTTCTCTGGGCCTCAATGATCTCACCTGCAAAATGAAGGGTTTGGGGTTTGGATTATGTAATTCCTTCCAGCCCTACCACCCTACCACCCTAATTATTGATCATCATATGCTTGTACTGGGAACTTTTCAAAGGTCATCCTCTCCACCCCCTTGGTTCACAGCAGGAATTTTGTGAGTCATCCCAGGTAAGTGGAAATGAACCCTACTTCCAAACTTACATAGCTTTCTGAATCAAGCTGCTACCTGCAAAAGCCCTCTAGGTGGCCTGCAGGCTGGTTAAAATGGAAAACCATGCAAAAATACAGTGAATTTTTAAAAATCAGTTTCCCAACACAAATTTGAATCTGCATTCTTAAAGCTAAAATAGAGTGTTCCTACCAGGTGAACGCTATACACAGCAACAGCAACATCGTGGGATGACCAACTTTGACAGACTTAGCTCTTCTCAGCTATGCCATGATCCAAGACAATTCCAAAGGGTTTGCGATGGAAAATGCTATCCACATCCAGAGAAAGAACTATGGAATCTGGATGCAAATCAAAGCGCACTATTTTCTCTCTCTTTTTTCTTTCTCATGTTTTTTCCCCCCCTTTGGTTCTAATTCTTCTTTACAACACGACTAACGTGGAAATGTTTAATACAATTGTACACGTATGGCTTATATCAGATTGCATGCTCTCTTGGGAAGGGGGAGGGAAGGCAGGGGGAGAGCATTTGAAACTCAAAATCTTATAAAAATAAATGTTGAGAACTAAAAATAAATTAATTTTAAAAACATTTTTAAATAGTGTTCCTAAAATTTTTCTGCGGTACTTGATTTTTGCCCAGGCAAATACAAAAATTTTGCCCTTTTTTTCTTCCAAGAGGAGCAGTAAAGGTCTTGGATTACATAATCCCTGCAAGGTCTTCAACCTCGCTTCTCTAATGGTGGCATTTCAGGCATTGTGTTAGCCAATGAGAGAGATTTTGGAGCATGGGACAGATCTGGGTATCCCCCTTGCAGGTTATCTAGTCTGCCTTCACCTTCCTTGGACCCAAGAGCAGTTGTCAGAATGACCTTAAGTTTTCTCTCCTCCAAAATACATAAAAATCATAGATTTAGAATTGGAAGGGACCCACGAGATATCTAGTCCAGCCTTCATATATATAGATGAAGAACCAAAGACCAAAAGGTTCAAGTAACTTCCCCAAGGTCACCTGCTGATTTCTCATCTAAGTACTACCCAAGCCCTACCAGCATTTCTCTGCTTCTGAGGGCAGTTGAGAACAAAAGTTTTCCCTAACGTTGGGCCACACCCCCTTTGACCCTTCTATCAGAGGACCTTCTTTCCAACCTTTTTTAAAGGCTTTTGTTCCTCCCCAAGAGTTTTCCACAAGCCTTGGTTTAAGGCATCTCCACCTGACTCAGAATTAAATTCTGCTTAAGTTCTTCTCACTGCTGAGTGTGGTTGGACTATCACCTTTCAAGTGTCCCTTATAGATCACTTTAGATTTGGGGGTGGGGATGTAATTAAAAGTTGGCTCTTCAGAAACTTGTAGCTTGCCCAAGCAGCAGAAATGCAGGTGTGTCAGCAGCCAAGAATCTGTGGGATTTTTAAATGACAATTTAATGGCAGCACTATCGGTTTCAGTCTCCTGCAGGGCACTCAGGAGCCCATGCTATATTCAGATTAAAGTATAGGCTGCTATTAAATAAGAGGACAAAATAATGGGGGGGGGGGAGTTTGAACCTTTCTCCCTATTATAGTAACCTCCTGTCATAACTTGTTTTTCTTCACGAAAGGATAGCTGATTTCTGATTTTTTAAGAAGTTATTTATATGTAAGGAAATGTTTTAAAGAAAATTGAGAAAGGAAAAGATTAATGTTGCAAGACGCTGCAGGAACATGTCAGTGTGTAATATTGCTGAGATGGGGCGGGTGACAGCATTTGGGCTTTATGCCTAACAATGTACCATGTCATTATGCAATAATACACACCCCACTGTGTCTTATTCCCTTCCATAACAATGCACAGCCTGCTGTGTTGGAGTGCTGAAGTCAATGAGCAATTGGAATACAAACGTAAGGTGCCTAGTAATGGAGAAGGGAAGCAGAAGGGAAGCTGGCAGCCTCTTGGAAGCAGGGAGTCCATTCGGCATCAAAGGACTTAGGGATAGAAGGGGCCTTAGAGCATCTGTCTGATCCCCCTTATGTTCAAAAGTGAGGAAACTGAAGCCTATAGAGGCTAGATGAGACATCTAAGGTCACACCAGCAATAAGGGGCAAAGTCAAAATTTGAACCTAGGTCCTTTGACTCCAAATCCATATCACCTTCTCCCATACCATGCTGCCTCCAGGTATGTGGTGAATTATGGATAAGCTCTTAATTGTTATTCACTGTTGCCATTTTTTCTGTAATCAAGTCTCTCAAATTCAGTATTTTTTTCTTAAGTGATCATTTTTGTATTTTATTTTTTCCAGTTACATGTAATAATTTTTAACATTCATTTTTTAAAAATTTAAATTCCAAATTCTCTCCCTCCCCTCCCCTTCCTTGAGAAGGCAAGCAATCAAATTCAGGTTTTCTTCATCTGCAGCCCATGAACTTGTTTTTTTTTGTTAAATATTTTGATAGTTTTATTCAAAGGAATTGCTTCCCTCATAGTTATAAAATATTGGCATAATACATATGATATGATATTATATGATACAATATAATGTATTATGATATGATGTAGTAGAATATGATATAATAGGATAGGATATAATATAACAATACAACATAATATATAATGCAACATGTTTAATGACATAGTATTTATATATTATGTATTATATAATACATTATATATGATATGTATACATAACATATAATATAGTAATATATAATACATAATATATATGACATAGTATAATATGATATAATACAATAGGGTATAATATAACAATATAACATAATATAATATATAATGAAACATGTTTAATGATATGTTATTTATATATTATGTATAATAATCATGCTTTCTAAAAGCATCATTCAGAGAATTCCACAGGCTTCACTAGACCGCCTAAGGGATCAGTGACATAAATAAGGTTAAGAATTCCTAATCTAATCTATGAGGATAACTGGGAAATCAAGTTTTCAATAGGTGACTCATTATCCAAAATATTTTCTCATAACCCAGGAAGCTCTAGAGACCATTCTCCTCAGACTGCTCACTTTTACCTATATACCATTAAACTGAGGGTGACATATTCTTACTCACCCATGCAATGGTAAGTGCAGATTTATTCATATTCTCTGGAGTCATTTATTAGCCTTCCAGATATCTTCACATGTAAATTGACACCTTTAGTACAAAGTGGCCACTCAGCTAAATCTAGATGACAATGGCTCCCTCCTTTTCTCCAGGTTTCAAGAGGCATGTCCTAGGTAGACTCAACCAGCATATGCGGCAGCTCAAGGCTGGACCAGCAGTGTCATGACTTCTATCGTGCTTTCTTTCTACTCTGCTTTTCAGAGCAATCTCCCTTTTCTTTCCTGCCCACCCTGCAAATGTTCCCATGCTGAAGTTGCTGGGTTTTGTTGGGGAAGGTGTGATGGGCATTTAGAGGAAGGAAACAAACAATTATAAAGCACCTACTAGTAACCAAGAACTGTGCTAAGCACTTTACAAATATTATTTTATTTGATCCTCATAGCAACACTGAAAATAGATGCTGTTATTACCCCATTTTACAGTTGAGGTAACTGAGGCAAACAGAACTTGAGTGATTTGATCAGGGTCCGACAGCTATTGTCTGGGGTGGAATTTGAACCCAGGTCTTCTACACTCCAGGTCTAGCACTCTATCCCCCTGTACCACCTACCTGCCTCTAAAGAGACATGTGCTTTCTGTGAGGTTACCTAGCCTCTGCATTCTCCTCCAATCAGGGGAAGCAGCATCTTCAGGCTGGCAAAAGCACTTGAGAGAGAGAGAGTCAGGGATCCAAGAACCTATTGAAACGGAGCACGCAGAAGAAGAAACAGGAGCTAAAGCAGGCAGAACAACAAAGAAAGAGGAAAGGAAGCATACAATCGTATTCTAAACCTTTTGTAAAAACCAAATAAATACGTGGAGGTAGAACAGAATCCCAACTATTATCTAATTATGTGACCAATACAACCTAGCTCCTTGCCTTTGGGAAGACCTGAATTACAGGTGTGTCTGTAGAATTATGAGATAGCTCATTGAGCCTAAACATTTCATTTTACAGATAAAGAAACTGAGGCTCAGAGGGACACTTTGCTTTCATATCATCTCAATTTCCCCCTGTATGTTTCCCCCTACTCCCTCCCAAAGAACTATCCCTTATAATGAAGAATTTTTTCTTAAGAATAAGAGAAAAATAATCAACAAAGACAATTAGTATATTGGAAAAACTTGACAATATATGCAATGTTCCACACCCATGGACCTTTCCATCTCCACAAAAGGAGTGAAGGGAGGTGTTTTCTCAAATCTGACTCTTTGACTAATCATCTGATGGTAGAAAGGAAAAATATAAATTCCCTAGATTCCAGAAAAACTAATTCAAAAACCGGACGGGCTTCTGTCGAACTGGGCAGTTTTGCACACAAAAAGCTCAGCCCTGTGAGTGTCTCTCTCCAGCCTCCTCACTGTTTTAGTTTCAGACCAACTACCCTTAAGGAACCATATTGTCTCTTCCCAACCATTTCATCGTGGTGGATGCTCTCAATGCCCTCCCCCCATCAACCCTAGACCTGTGGTCAGATGATCCCTCGGTTCAAACCAGCAGGATGCTGAATACCCAGGCCCCCATGATTGCTCTTGGCTGTTCTTGGCTAAATCACCTCTATATTTCCACCTCAAGGACCTGAAAGAGGTAACTTTTTCTTTCCCAAATGTTCATTGTTGAAAAAAAAGTTTTCTTTTGCCCTTTTGAGTAGATCTAGAATCGGATAAGTTCCAAAGAAATGAGGATAGGAAACTATAAATCACAAATCATTCTCAGAAACTTACTGGATTTTACAAAGTGAGACCATATTAACATGTTCAAGTGATAAGGACATGAGCAGCAGGACAAAAAATGATCCTTTTTTATTCCCATCTAATTTTCCTCTTCAGGTCAAAGTTTCTCTGGTGACCTAATTTCTTTTCTATAATATTTACTATAACATTCCCTTGAGATTCCATCAAATTCCTCTATGTGCTGCAGAACATGAAGTCATTTTGATATTGTAGATATGAAGGACATTTGAAGGAAGGAAGGCACTATCTGCATCCAGAGAAAGAACTGATAAATAGAAATATGTATAGAATGGTTTTACACATACATAGACACACACATGCACCATACATGTTTGTGTCTAATGGCAAGCATCACTAGGGTGGGGGGGAGGGAAGAAAAAAGGAAAAAAGTTTCACAATAACTTTATTATATATTTAAAAGGAATAGCAAGTTGTACATAATAGATTTGCAATATCATGTACAATCATCTTTTTTTCTATTCTACTATGTTATGGAAATGCTTGTTTTGTTTCTTAAGTTCAGGATAAAATAAATAAAAATGGTGGGTTTTAAAAAAAATATCAGTTGGTTAATATATATAGATTTAAGAAATAAAAGATATAGATATATATAAAATGCATATGTGTATGTGTATACACATACACATTATGTGTACACACATACATGTATATGCACACCTACTCACATATATGTATAAAAGATGTATGGGTTGTACGCATTGAAGAAACTGTGTAATATGTTAGAGAATACCAAGGCAATGCCAGAACACTTGACTCTATGTCCTGGTATAGGTTGGAGGGCTGAAGCACTGAGCTGCCTACCTACTAAGACTTGGGCATTCGCTCATATCCAAATCAAGGCAGTACATGAGCCTTCTGCAATCCCTTCCTCCCTTGGGATTAGGAATGGGCATTACTACTAGCAAGACCCTTTAACATTTAAACTCCATTAATGAATGGCTTGTAATTAATGTCCATGGAGAGACATAAGGATGTAAGTAGGATGCAGCATTTTCCAAGGATGACCTAGATGCAAGAACTGACATAAGAAAGGATATCATCGGGGCAGCTAGGTGGCACAATGGATAGAGCTCTGGCCCTGAAGTCAGGAGGACCTGATGTCAAATCCGACTTCAGACCAAACACTTCACACTTACTAGCTGTGTGACCCTGGGCAAGTCACTTAACCCAAATTGCTTTAAAAAAAATGAAAATGAAAAAAGAAAGGATATCATCAAAGAAATTTAGTGTAAAAAAAAAGGAAGTGAGATGGTCATGGGGCAAAAATTAAGGAATTTCTGGCTGAAAGCATGAGTACTGCTCTGCTATCCATGAAATGGGGAAAAACCTAGGCTGGAGCAGGGTTTCTTATATCATGGACCCCTTTGGCAATTGGACTGGTGAAGCCTATGGGCCTCTTCTCAGAGTAAGTGTTTAAAGTTTTTTTTTTTATTTTGCTAAATATTACCCAATTGCATGTAAAAAAACTAACATTCATTTTTACAAATTTTGAATTCTAAATCCTCTCCCTCCTGCTCCTCCCCCACCCCTTGAGAAAATAAGCAATATAGGATGAGGTTTTTAAATGTATAAAATACATAGGATTACAAAGGAAGACAATTATATGGAAATAAAGGTGTGATTCTTTTCCCATGAATGTTCACAGACTCTCTGAAATCAACGAACCTAGGTTAATAATCTGTGACCCAGAGGAAAGTCTCTAGAGCACATTGGGTCTTGCAGAGGGTCTACGAGAAAATCCTATGAAACCATTTTTCTTGGTCCTCTTTGAGAACAAAGGACACGGGAGACTATGGATAAGAATTGTGCAGAATTGGTCGGTTGTTGGTTGCTTGGTTGGCTGTTGCCCTTCATTCTTGAAGACAACCAAAACAGGAGCTCAAAAAGCTCTAACACAGGTCAGGCACAAATAGTCCGTGTGAATGTTTGGGGCGGATTCTCTCAATTTGTGCATCTCACATTTCTTTTGAGCTGCCGCAATTCTGCCTTGCTCATAGAGCATGGCACCTTCTCTGACAAGGGTGCGCCATGCTGGGTGGTCCTGGGCCAATGTCTCCCATGCCACACAATCACTTCCAGAATTCTTCAGAGAGAGTGGGTGACATCTTTTGATTCATGCATAAATTGGATTTAAGCGAGGTAGAGTTGCATGAACTCGTTGGCCTTATTCTCTCTTTCAGAGTCATCATAATGCGTGGCAGAACAGAGTCAAGATGACTGGTGATGCCTTGGGATGCAGTGCATGACCTTGGCATCTTCCATGCCTGACCAAGATCTAAGCACTCCACAGTGCCTGCTTCAGCCTCCTTCATGGCCACTGGAACAAATTGTTGTCATCCACCCATTCCACCAGGGAAGTCTTCACATGCCTGGAGTAGACACCTAACTCACCAAAGGGTTTGAGATCCTTCAGTTACCCTCAACTTGGCTTAGCCTGTCTACCAGAACAGTTTACTGGGGTGTGACCACTGTGCATCCTACAGCTTCTTGGAGCCACAGGATCAAATAGAAACCAAAGGTGAGGCAGCCCTCACACCAGAGGTACTAGTTGTCCCTGAACACATCCTACACCCCATTACACAGGATAAGAAGGCACAAATGGGTTGCAATCTGACTGATGGAGCAAATGTTCACACTGATGCGATGACATGCACTGAAATATAAAGTAAAGGTTTTTAACATGGTTGTAGCTGAGGTTCAAGGATAGCAATGGCACAAGCTCACATAGTGCTAATTTAAGGGTTTTTATGTGCTTTCCTTACAACACCCCTGAAGTAGGGAGCACAAATACCCCTGTTTAACAGAAAACACCAAGATGGGAAGTGCAAGATCATCCAGTTGGTCATTAGCAGTCGGGACTTGAATGCAATGTTCTTCCCGCTATGCTAAACTAAAGTGGAAACACCACTCCTCCAAGTTAAACCTGTCCATACTAACCTCTCTCTGCTCCATACAAATAACATCTCTCTAAGCTTTAACAGCTAAGACTTTGAAAAGATAGGGGCAAAACAAGAGAAAAGGAAGGGAAAAAAAGGTTGGGGTGAACAGGAGAAAGCAGAATATCCACAAACAGATCTCTCCTCTCCTACTCCCACCAAAAGCAAGTTTCCTGGATCCCTAATAGACTGCAGTTATGCCAGGTGCCAGTTTGCAACCTGAAGCCATGCTCCTTGCAAATACAATGAGAGTCTTTCATTGTGTTAGTGATGACACCCACATGAAATTGGTCTACTCTGTGTTGAAGATATCTCTTGAGAGTCATCTAGCACCCATCTTTTGGGGGAACAAAATGTGGTACATGAATGTGATGAAATAAGAAATAGCATATAATGAATACAGAGAAGTATAGAAAGACATGAATGGATGCCAAGAAAGAGTTAGACACAATGACTACAACAAAAATAGAAAGAACAACCACCATGAAACAATTGAAAACGAATGCTACAAAATTTGCATTGCAACAAAAAACATTGCAAACATTGCAACAATGAAAAATGTAACAAACTTGGCCCCTAAGAAGAGATTTGAGAAAACACCTCCCTTCACTCCTTTGGCTGAGGCTGAAGGGTCTGTGGGTGTGGAACATTGTATATATTGTCAAATTTTTCCACTGTACTGAATATCTTTATTGATTATTCTTCTCTTTTACTTTTTCTTAAGAAAAAATTCTTTGTTATAAGGGATGTTCTCTGCGAGGGGGCATGGGGAAATTGAGATGATATGAAAGCAAAAGATATCAATAAAAATTAATTTTTTAAAAAAGTGATCTAGTAAAGCAGATACCTTAACCCATGATTTGTAATTATGGGGCAAATTTGATAAGATTCTCCAAGCTCTTTCCTGTCTTTCCCTATTACTTCCATCACTTTTCAGATTATGTCCCTGTATCCTAACATTTCTCAAACTGTCTTCCATAGAACCTTGGAATTCTGCATAATCTGAATAGGAATTTCATGAGAAAATTTCAGATAGCAAATTTTTTACTTCTAAAATAAACAATACAAAATTATGCATCTATCCAAAAAACTTAATATGTGTGGCAAATCTTTCATGATGAAAGTAGGTTTAATAAGCTCTATTTTCCTCTAAAAACTTCCCCATCCACACTTAATATCTAAGAAACATTCCATACTCTCAAATTAGCATTTATGGGTTCTGCTAATACAGTTCAAGCCCATAAGGGCTCTTTAGACAAATTAGTTTGGGAAATACTGCTCTACCTCCCTCTCAGATCCAATCCCCACCCTACTCCAGAGAAGAAATAGAGAAAGAAAAAATCTTCTTATAGTGTAGTGGGAATAACAATAATTGGACAAAGTGCTTTAATATTAGCAAAGCACTCTGTGTGTGTGTGTGTGTATACATATATATGTGAAATTTCATTGGATCCTCACAACAACTCTATGACATAGGTACTATTATTATCTCCATTTTACAGAAGAAGAAACTGAGGCTGAAAAGCTGTTATTTGCCTAGGGTTATCTAGCAAGTGTCTGAGGCAGAATTAGAACTCAGGTCTTCCTTTGTTGTTGTTGTTATTTTTAATAGATTTTTTATGTGTCTGATTTTTACATTGTTTGGACTTGCCATGTATCCCTTCTCCCCTCTACTGGAGGAATCTTTCCCTATTAACAGAGAGCTTAGAGGACAGCTAGGTGCCTCAGTGAATAGTGCATCGGCCCTGGAGTCAGGAAGACCTGAGTTCAAATTTGACCTCGGACACTTGGTACTTACTAGCTGTGTGATCCTGGGCAAATCACTTAACCCCAATTGCCTAGCCGAAAACAAAGAGCCTTCTTGGCTCTGTGGCCCATTTTTTCTGATCACTGCTTTATGTTGCCTTTTGTTAAAAAAAAAAAAAAAAAAAAAAAGGCAGTCATCCTTTAATCCTTTTTTTTTTCTTTTTAAGAAAAAAAAAGTGATGTACCAAAGATTGTACTATTGTAACTAACACTTTTAGAACTAGTATTTTATATATTCTCATTTGACCCTCACAAAAACCTTGATGCACTAAATACAATTATTCCCTTTCCTGATGAAGAAACAGAGGCTGAGGGGCAGCTAGGTGGCGCAGTGGAGTCAGGAGGACCTGAGTTCAAATTTGACCTCAGACACTTGACACTTACTTAGCTGTGTGACCCTTGGCAAGTCACTTAACTCCAATTGCCTCACCAAAAAAAAAAAAAGAAAAGAAAAAGAAGAAGAAACACAGGCTGAGAATGGTTGAGTACCTTGCCCATGGTCACAAAGAGAAGTATGAGAGATAGAATTTGAACCCAGGTCTTCATGACTCTAAATCTAACCCTGCCTTGCTGCTTCTTAGTAATATTATTCTGACACTGGTAAATAGCCTGGGGAAAATTTAGGGGGATTATTATTTTTAGAAACCCTAGATTTAAAAAAACTGTTCAAATTTAAATACCAAGAATCCTATCCATAGAGTGTTATCAGGTAGCATCACATTGGCTAATTTGGTTTTTTGGTTTTTTTTTAATCAGACCTGGGATTTCTTTCATCAGTACAGGAAAATCCCGGTGAAGGGTTGCTTCAATATCTGCTCATCAACTCGTGATTTTAGAGTCGCCTGGGGGGCCCAGTATGTGTTAGAAGTTGGACTTGAGCCCAAGTGCTTTTGACTCTGAGACCAGCCCTGGTTGGAATTCCTACTGTGTTCTATTAATGTTGTATGGCTAAGTATGATTGAATTCAACCAACATTCATTAAGCAACTACTATGTAGGAGCAAGGCATTGCAATTAGTACTAGGAAGGTGTAGAAATAAAAATGAAAGAAGCCCTCTTCTCCAAGACCTTATTCTAATGATGTAGGGAAAGGTGTGGGAGTGTGGACGTCACTATTATAGTACAAAGAAAATGGAGATAGCACCAAAAATTTAGAGTGGGGGGAGAGGGGAAGAAGGTGGTCAAGGGTTCCGGATGGTATCTGAGTTGAGCCTTGAAGCCCAAGTTTCTGAGAGGAAGTGCCTGGGGATAGCTTGGACACGTGCACAGAGCCAGAAAGATGGGGTATTCCCAATTCAAGGTATGACTAGTAGTTATTTGGCAAGAAAATAGAATGCTTGGAGGAAACAGGAAAGGTAAGGTGGCAACATACTATGTAGGGTCTTAAATACTAGGCCAAGTTTGCACTTTGTCCTGGAGAGAATGGGAATTCATTTAAGCATGTTTTTTTTTTGAGTAGGGAACCTTAGGAAGATTCTGAAAGCTGGATGGAGAGACAAACAGGAAGACTAATTCCCATGTTCTTAAATTAGTTCATGTTGATGATTCAGCCAAGGTCTTTTCCTGGAAGTATTACTGATTATTAATTTTTTATCAAAAAGTGACATTTTATAAGAGCCAGCATGGAAAGAAAATTTACAAGCAATTGGACTGCACATGTGTCAATTCTTTTAGTTAGTTTTGCAGAACTTCTCCTTCCCTTTTTTATTATTAAAAGAGATGGTGGGGAAGGCTTATTTTGGGATTTGAAGACCAAAAAAATACCAATTTTTAAAGGGTTAAAATAAGAGTTTTAAATGAGTCAAGGTTATCAACAATAGGAAAACACACAATAAGCAATTCATTAAAAATCCTGTTTCATTACTCTACTTTCAGTGGTCTGTCTTGTGTGGGTTTTAACTGTTAAGCAATATTGGAGTAACTTTCTCTGAAGTTCAGTGCACCAGGAAGGGACTGGAATTGCACTTCTGACTTTATCTCCTCCCTGTTCTACTCTAAGTACCAACAGTGAGTGATTCCCATCGAGGACAACACAACCTGGTCACACAGCCCCTACCTGGACTAACAGAAACAAGGCCACTCCAGGCACCTAAGCAGGACCCAGACACTTTGACAACGGGCAAGGCACTTAATGTCTGTGCCTCATCTGTAAAAGGATATTTTATCTACAAGGTTATGCTAAAGGTTAAAGCAGGTAACTTATTTTTTTTTCCTTTTTGGTGAGGCAATCAAGGTTAAGTGACTTGCCCAGGGTCACACAGCTAGTGTCAAGTGTCTGAGGCCACATTTGAACTCAGGTCCTTCTGACTCCAAAGCCAGAGCTCTATCTAGTACACCATCTAGCTGCCCCAGCAGGTAACTTATTAAAGGCACCATGAATGCCAACTTCTTTGTGCCACAAATACTCATTTCTTTTTCGTATGCCTAGCCTCATACACCTACAGGAATAAGGGATTGCACTTCACATTCTTTGAATTAGACATAACTACTTGCTAGATTTTTCCTATAGATTAAATCATCTTGACACTCCAAGACAACTTTAAAGTACAATTGAGGAAAACGGGCAGATTCAAGGGACTTGTCCAAAATCCGTGACAGATGAAAGCCTGGAACACAACGGTTCCCTAAGGCAGCGCTCTTTACAATCCACCCTTATGCAAGTAATATCCTTTTACCTGGACAATCCTCACATTTAAGGTGATTTTATATCCTATTTTTCTAGTCACAAAATTGTCCAATGGCACTAATGTCACACATCTGGCCAATATCTTCTCTTTGCACTCTGTGATTATTCTTCAACCCTCTCAAGTAAGTCAAGATTGCTTGCACCTGAACTATTTTCCCCTCATTCTTTTATCCTTCCTTGTACACCCTCCAATGACTGGCTACAACTGACATAAGCTGACAAAACTGGCCCAGGGCAGCTTTAAGAACTTGTAAAATGAAGTGGAAAACTTATAGATTATAATATGTATTATATATATAAATCAAGTTAATCATTTATGGGCTAGGTAATCCTTCCACGCCATCACAGCTTTAGTCGCTCCCCAAACAAGATACCAAGAAACATATTAAGGAATGAAGACAGACCATGTCAGACATAAAAACTCGGTTTTATTTATAGTATTCAACACTTGAGCTTTTTTTTAAAAAATCAATCGGGGACTTCCAAGTACCATTGATCACTATCATTAGGTGAGAGACTTGTAACTGCAAGCTAACACTGCTAGACTTTGAAATCAATTTAGACCTCAGTCATACTTCTGCCCCAAATCTTCATCAAAACAGTCACATCCTGCACTTTCCTATTTCCGAATCTGACCTACATACTTAAAAGTTCTAAATCACCCATCCCAAACTCAATTTATAGAACTTGCCTAAGTCAAAAGGTCTAGCAGACTGGCAGGGCTGGGATATACTTTTCTTGTCATACTTCCATTCCAAAATGGCTACTAAAAATAAAAATCATAAAAGGACTCTAAAACATTCACGTCAAGATGAGGCAAAGGCTTGTTCTGTCATTTCTTGTATTCCCCTATTCAATCTAGACTGCCACAATCAGGCAGAGAGAAAGCGCGAGGAAATTTTTTCTTGCATCTTAGTGGAAACCTTAAAAGCAGACATAACTGCTCCAGGTCTGTCAGAGATGCATAAATGACCTATTCATCCGTCACATCACAGAACTGAGAAGTCGCTCCATGCCCTTCTAGTTTTTTTTTTTCCCCAAACAGGTTAACTGCACTCCTGTGATAGCTAGTTATGGCTTATCAATCCTCCTTCCCCTCCATTTACCTAAAAGAAAAGAGAATTTTTTATTTGCGATTCCCCAATTGCTTTCTCTACCTTAGGTCTCTCTCCCCTATGCCTTAAGGATTAACATGCATAAAGAAATATCTCTCTTCCACTTTTTACTATTAGTCTGCTTTAACAATCTACTCACAGCTAGTAATCTTGCTCATATCCCCCTTTTCATTCAACCTATTTACAATCCCTCACCAGCTGCCCTTTACATGATCTGCATCCTTTTCTACAATCCCCTAAATCTCAGGCGTTTGATCTCCCTGCTGACTCAAAGTAAACAACCTGGATTTACAGCTGGTTGATAAATAAGCTCAGTCAATACTCAGCTTCCAATAGTTTTACAGTTTCATTTTATTCAGTTTGGATGTAATCTCTTCCAGAGTTAAGTCTACTTCAGCTTGTAGATGAAACGAAAATGTAGCAAGGTCTACTTCATATTGTTGGCACATCTGTGGGCATCTCTTCCCTTTTTCACAAGCAGTCAACTGTAGAAAAGTCTATCTGAAGAGTCTTACGCTGAAAAGTAACCTTAGACCAGGCAGTGATCTCTACAACGATCCTTGAGGTACAACTTGTAGCAAGTTACTGTAATTTGAGC
Source organism: Vombatus ursinus (assembly GCF_900497805.2). Classification (NCBI taxonomy): domain Eukaryota; kingdom Metazoa; phylum Chordata; class Mammalia; order Diprotodontia; family Vombatidae; genus Vombatus; species Vombatus ursinus. Next base: position 26,402,712 of record NW_020954580.1, on the reverse strand, counting down.
TTAGAAAACATTAGACCAAAAGGAATTCTCTCAAATGGGTTTAAATGCGTTTTATTTTAGACAACCTACATGACATGTTTTTAAAATCAATGCCTCCACTCCAAATGAATCAAGGTCAAAAATAAATGAATAAAGCTCAAGGTGACATCAGTCCAAGTTTGTCCAAGTCCTGGTGTTGACGATGACAAAAAGCAGCAGCCAGTTATGATGACAGGTGATTCAAAGTAATCAGCTGAATGTGTTACTGCAGTAAAAGGAGATAGGTTAAAAGGCTTTCCCCCGATATTAAACAGAAGCAGCTACTTCTTTGATGCAAATGTATTCCTCTGTTCAATCTGGGCTGCCACTAAGACAGACAGAAAGCGCCAGCGAGGACTTCTCTTTGGCACCCTAGTGCAAACCAGTGAACAACCGTAACTTGTTCAAGGTCTATCAGTGGATGCAGGTAAATGACTCATCAAAGCTTACCTAATCTCTGATGAACAGAATTTTTAACCTTATTTGGCTTCACCCCCACTGCTCTTAATAAACTTACCTTTTTCAGCCAGAATTTTTGAACTTCATACAGAGGCATAAGCTAACAAAATTGTTTACTTGTCTTTTCTGAACATGTCCTAAAGCACTTGTCTCTCAACTTTTTCTCACAACATTCACTTAGACTGGAGATACAGCAACTATCTATCCCAAGTCTATCTACCCATCCTTTAAAAATAAAAGTACTGCATTTCTAGTTGTTACATGGATTTTGTTGGGGTTTGCCTGCCCAGCATGGGGAGAGAAAACAATGCACATTAAAAAAAAAAACAAACTAAATTAAAAGTCCTGCATTCCATCGCTTGTTTTATTGAAACTTTCCCAACCACTCTAAGATGAATCCATCTCTACTTCTTCCAAACTTATTACCCATACAGGGTGTCTCTTCTATAGTAAGCTTTTAATTAACTTCTCATGTTTATGCACACACATTTACCATACAGGACACTGTTCACTAAGTGACCTTTCCAACAGAGTTCTATGATTCACCACAAATGGATTATGAACTCCCTGTGTCCCCGCAATGGCTAATCTGCTGGTGCCTTACACAACAGCAGACCCTTAAGGAACTGTGACCCGATTTTTGCCAATGAACATTTTCTCAGTTAAACCATCAGCACTAATCTTAGACTAAAACACATGCTATGATTGCTGTTAATGAAATGTAGCCTTGCAAATTTAAACAGTTATTCTCAATGCTTTTAACTAGTACATCAAAGTCAAAATGAGAACTATTAAGCAAATTTTGAAACATGTAAACATAACATGCCCAATAGGACATATGTATGGAAATCTACCTAAACATTTCGGATCAGCCAACTTTTGGTCATGATTAGAAACCTATGGACATATGATTGTAATTTCAGCATCTAAAACTAAGCTTTATTACAAAATTCAGAAAAACTTTAAACGAAAAAACAAAACATTAGACCGGGACTGTTTATGGCAAGAACATTAAACTTTTGGCTTTTATATTTCCTATATCTAAGATCACAAAGAAACCTAACATTCAACTATGCTTCATCATCTACTTTCAAATAGATCGGGTGTTTTAATTGCTTTTTCAGAAACAAAATATTTTATTTTTACTTACACATTTCTCCATTTCTAAACCATCCTTAAAGAAAATCATATATGGAGTCACACCATCCTCACGGAAGTCCAAGAGAGCCACCATGCCATCTGGATTCATGTTTTCGCCTATGAAGAACTTGGGGGAGGAGGTGGGCGTCAGGAAAGATAAAGCAACAGTGTCACCAAGTATATGATGTTTCACCATCATGATGATACAAGATACTGGGACTCCACATCCTCTTCCCTCCCCAATCACAAGTCTTCTATTTCTAAATTCAGGACTTTTGATGTACTACACCAAGTAGCCTCCCCATTTTATTCATGTACATTCCTATTCAAAAATAGAGCGGGAGGGACTATAGGATAGAAGGAGGATTACCAACAAAAACACAACTGGAATTCCATGCAAGGCTGCCTTAAGTTATTTTACTTCTAATAGAATGTTACCACTCCTAGTATTTTTAAGCCAACTACACTGTACTCTGGATCAAACCCTCAGATCTCCCCAGAATAGTGTGTAATGTCATTTGTGATTAGAGCTCCAGAAATACAGCTTGGGGATATTATACCAACCCTAATAATTTGAATCTCCGAAGTATCCCAAGTATCCCAAGCTAAAACAAAACATCCCACAAGCTAGCAAACTATACACAGATTCCAAAATATCCAAGTGGCCAAACATTTTTAAACAATTTGGGGAAGGACAGTTAAATTGTTTATATTCCTTTGATCTACAACTTCAAGATATTTACCTGATAGTTTTTAAAATTAGCAAGGATGTGTTTGATCTGTTCTGCAGCCCCCGTCATAAAAGGTTTTACTCTATCTGGCTTGTGTTCTTCAAGTCTGCCTTTGATTCTAAAACAAAAAATTCTATTTAGTTTTTCTAAAATACTGAATTCTAAGAAAAAACTGAAATTGTTTTCTTACAATTAAATGTCAAAGAAAAAAAAAAAGAAAAAAGAAACCCAAAATATTCACAATGGTTATATCATTGCAACCTCCATATTGCAAAATGGCTTTTTTTACATTAAAAACAAACAAAAGCTCCCCCAAACTGTCAACATTAAGACAGAGTAGTTTTGTCCATATCCCAAAAATTCTAAAGAGGCTTGCTTACTAGCCACAGTGCTAATGACACTCCCAGGACACTAAATTCAAGTGTTTCATGCCAACAGATCTTTATAATCTAACTATTCCAATTCTTCATAATGCTCACCTAAAAATTTTGCACACTATTGTTGTACCATAATGGTTCTTAGAACAGTTAAACCATTAGGTCCTGGGCTACCAGAAATACTGAATAACTAACCTATATTCAAACCTTTCAGTTACTTGAAAGACATCAGTAACTTACGATTTCATGTAGTCTTTGATGTACTTTTTGTAGGATTCTTTTGTGAAACTAGTTTCTTGCAGATGATGGTTTATTACTATGTCAACTCCAGTGATTACAGTGGCATCTGTTCCTTCACCCTCAGGACCTTCAGCAGAGGCATTTCCACCGATGAGTGAATCATCAATGGTACCCTCTGTCCTACTGACCATCTGGGTTAGAAAAAAGAAAGAGGGGTAGGAAGATAAGAGTACAACAAAAAATATTTTTAAGATCCTTACGAATAAGCTGCTAAGTGATTTAAATAATATAGTCAACTAAGTAAGGCCTGCAATATCCATATGTTACCCAAGAATAATGAATAATGTTGAGGCAGCTTTCTTTTTTGGTATCCTACTTGTTATTTTAACAAGAGTATATGGAGCTCCAAAGGAAGGAAATTCCCTCTACTCATTTGTCTACCTGTTGTGCAACAGTTGCCAAAGGATACTAGTCCAGGGTCAGGGTATGTGTCTGAAATGGGACTTAAACGCAAAAGTCTTCCTAACTTCTTTTCACTCTTACTAACTGGTTCTTTGTATTACCACTTACTGGTGGTAGCTTTGGTAAAGCAAAACATAAAGGCCCTGAAGTCCAAGACAAAGGATTAAGGGTATGGTTAGCCTTTAGTGAAGACGTTTAAACCAGATGACTTGGGTCCTGGAGGAGGCAGCAGCAAGCAGGAAGAGCAGAATGCCTGCCCCGGCAGGGCTCCAGGGAAGGGGAAAACTGCTGAGGATTCCGAGGGGAAAGCCCGTCCCGCTCCCCCCAAGGTAGGCCGACCCTGTCCGCCCGCCTCCCCCCGGCTGCAGGGAGCCCTAGGCGCCACAGGGGGCAGCAGCGCCCGTCGGGAGCGGGCCTCGCTCTCCAACACCTCCTGGAAACTTCGGTCTCGGCGGGGGCCTTCGCCAGGAAACCGCGTGTCCTCCGCCAGGAGGCCGATTGCACAACCTCCCTCCCTCCTCCTCCCCACGCCTGCAGCCTGGGAACTGCGGAAACCCGAGCCACGCCGCGCCGCCACCCCCGCCTCCCTCCCCGGCCCAGGCCTCACCTTCCCCTCCACCTCCAGGCACAGCCCGTTCGCGATCTCCCGGATCTTGTAAATGTCGGAGAACATCTCATCATCTGCTCGGGGACAGACAGACTTGGGCCCCAGCTCACTCCCCACCGGCCCGAAGCAGGCGCCCCGATTGCCGCTTTCCCCCAGCACAGACCTCAGCGGCAGGGCCGCCATTTCCTCCCTCCCGGGGGCCGCCGGCCCCGCGCGCGCGCCATCTCTCTCCCCCTCCCCCCAGCCAAGACCCGGAGCCCATCCGGGATCTGGAGGCTTCGCGGCCGGCGCGCGCCGCTCCTCTCCCGCCCTCGCGCCCAGCCGGGCTCGAGGCCCGGGGCGGCGGCGTCCTCCTTCCTCTTCCTACCCTCCTCCCCCAGCTCTCCCCCTTTCCCCTGCGCGCGGCAGCAGGGGTCGCACGGGCAGCACTCACGGCTGATGAGGTCCCGGTAGATGATCATGGCGGCGGAAGGAGGGAGGCGGCGGCGGCGGCGCTAGCGCTGCGGGGGCCCGGAGCTCGGTGTGAGCGCGATGCAGCCGGAGCGGCGGTTGGGGGGGGAGGGGGGAGCGGGCGGAAAAGGCCGAGTCAGCCGCTCCCCAACCTCATATAGAGGGCACGTTCCCCCTACGTCACTGCCCCCCCACCCCCGTGCATCCGGAAGCCCTGCAACCGGGGACGTGTCACGCAGGCCCCGCAGGGGAGGGGGCGTGGGGATGGAACCGAGAAGTATCCAGGCACTTCTCCGCCGAGACACAATGCTCCCTTCCAATGGGGTCGGCGTATCCCCGGTGCCCGGGGGGAGGGGCGGAGGGGCACCGGACCCGGTCTGGCCGAGAGGGGGGTCGGCAGGCCCTCCGGGGGTGCCCCCGCCGGAAGGGGGTGGGGCTCGGGTAAGGACGGACCTCTCGTCGTTGGTCCCGCCCCTGGCTCCGCCCCCTTCGGCTGGAGAAGACCAGCCCCACGCTTGGGCTGCGGGCGAGGCCTCCTCGCGCTCCCTGCCCTTCGCGCCCGGCGGTGGCTCCCTGCCCGCGGGCAGCCGAGGCGAGGGAAAGCACTTCTCGCTGCCCGTTCGGCCGTTTGCATAAGTTTGGGAGGCTCGGACAAGCCTCCCCCTGTGGATCTTGGTCCGCTCCGGCCCGGCCACATCGGCTTTGTTACGGGGCTGAGCTCAGAGCCGATGAACGAATAATGAGGGCGAGGGTCCTCCTGACCTCGGAGAGCGCCCACCAGCCGCGAGGCCGGACGTCTCGGGCCTGTCCACCGCCCGCCTGCCAAAGGACCCGTCGCCCCCGCCTTTCTCGTCTTGAAATAGACGTTGCTTGCGGTCACTTCGAGCCCTGAAATGCCCGGCGTATGCGAGTGAGGCTCTCAGTGGCCATGCAGCCCAGCCCTGCAGGAACCATCAAAAGTCTCTCTGCATATGCCCTAGGATGTAGCCCGCCTGAAATTTGCTCGAAAACCTAGAGAGGAGACATTTAGGGCTCCCTAGGCAGCCCATTTTACTCTTTGATAGCTCTGACGAAAGGCCTTCCTTACTTCCTGGGCCGTGCTGGAACTGGCGATTTGATTTTCAGTGAGTATTTACACCTCAGAGCGGCAAACACTACAAATCCGGGCGTGATTTATTATTGTTTGGTTAATTGTCTAGCCCTAAAATGGTGGAGACTATATTAATAACGCAAATTAAAAGTGTTCTGCCTACATTTTTTGGAGAACCACATTTACCAGCACATCCCTGCTACATCAAGCCAAAATTTGCTTCTGCAACTTCTGTCCTTTGCTCCAAGCTGAAAAAGTCTGATCTTTCTTTCTCATAACAGCCTTTCAAATGCTGGAAGATAACTATCCAATTTAATTCAGCAAGCATTTATTTAGCTTCTTTTATGTGCTAAGTACAAAGCTTAGGTGCAGGGGACACAAAGACACAAAAGTCTCTAAGGGGGGAGAGCTGCCTTCCAAGACTTCTCTTGTCCAGGCTAAATATCCACCTTGATAGCATCCTGGATGTAGAGCTTGAAGATACGTGTCTTAGATGTCATTTAGTCCAGCCACCTCATTTTACAGATAGAAAACTGAGTTTGAGAGACGCAATTACCCAGGGTCCCACAAGTAGTAAGCAGCTGAGTCAGCGTTAGATCCAGTGCTCTTGACATTTATGTTCCCTCCAGTCTTTAAACTTATATGGCAAGTCAAGGCCCTTCACCCTACTGGGCATGCTCTCCAGCTTATCAGTATTTTCTTAAAATACAGTCCCCAGAATTAACAGTTCTAAATCTCTAAACTGAATGTGGTTTTGGTGTCAGTATATGATTTATTGTGTCAAACAGATGAAAAATTTTGGAAGTAATTGAGGGCTCTAAGGTGGTTTCTGCCAGGCTCCAGACTCCTTGTAAGGCACAGGGCCCAGGATCATATGGCACATTTCTTCCATGGTATCTGTGCACTGTTGTTACAAGTGCCATCTATTAGGGACACCTTAATCTTTACCACCTATTGGGTAGGTAATTGTAGAGTGCTCTGTAGGATAATGTTATAGAAAAAAATAAAAATTGGTCCAGTATAAAAGAGATGTGAGCATTAAAACTGGCAGGTTGATGCTTTTTAGAAAGATAATTAGGGGAATTGCTGAAAAAAAAAAGCATGGTATGAGAATGTAATTAAAAATCATTCAGTAAGAAGTGATAAATAGGAGGAATTCTGAGAAACTCATCAAGAACTGATGCAGACTGAAATAAGCAGAACCAAGAAAATGATATGTACAATGACTACAACCATGTAAATAGAGCACTGAAAGGTTAAACTGTGACTGAAATTTAGCTAACAAAAAAAGAAGCATAACTTTTCATTCTAGACATTTGAATAGTTCCCCCTTTTTTAATATTACAAATTATGTAGCTTATGGCTTTGCTTTTTAAAAAGTTGCATAATTTTTACTCTGATTTTTCAGGATACATGAGGCAACAATAATGGAATTTTTTTTTTAATCTCACTGTATGCTTTAGTAATCAAGAGAAATAGTATCCAATTTATAGAGACTTGATTACACATTACTCCTCCTTCAACCCCCTAAGCTCCAGTCAAGCTCTCCAACCTGTACAGGACAGCTTATCACCTCCGTTGATGTCTAAAGACAGGTTGTCCCATCCTATTCCTCCATGCTTGAAGTGCTCTCCCTCTGTACTGCTATTAGAACCCTTCAAGGTTCAGCCCAAGTGTTACCTCCCTTAATATGTCTTTCATAATCTCCCTAGTTGTTAGTTGTCTTTCCCCCCAACCATAATCATTGTTTATTTATATTGCATATAGTCTGTATTTACTGATCTGTATCCCCTAGTAGAATGTAAGCTCTTTGAGGGCAGATTCTTGGTCTTTGTCTTGTATTTCTGTCTTGTATTTCTTCCCACCACCTCCATCCCACCCCTACCCAGTGCTTGACACTTCGATGCTTAAAAGTTGCTTGTTTGAAACAAGCATATATCTCCCCATCCCCTGGAGCCAAGAGATTGGGAGCTAACTTTTTCTTCAGTCTCCACGCAGTAGAAGCAGTTCTCTACTCCAAGCTGAAGTCATGCATTCTAAGAACAGGATGATAGAATTAGAGAAGGAGCTGTAGACCTAGGCTTTGAATTGATATACAAATGCAACAGAACATTTCTCAGTTCTAATCTAGAGCTTCAGTCATACCCTTTCTCCTGTTGGGCACCAGGACTGTCTTCTTTTACATTTTGCCCCCAGTTAATATAAGAATGTGTCCCATTTAGATTTCTGTGACACAAAGAGCAAAGATAGAGACAATGAAATGTAAGAGTGAGGCCCTTTCAGGCATAAATGAAGCATTCCATATCCAGTAGGCATCTGAGGCCTTTGAATAGTGAAATTGAATATGAAAAAGGCCGAATGACAGAATGAACTTGCCCCTAGAACCCAGTCTCTAGTCTGTTCGTTTGCATAAGAACCAACTGGAAAATAGGAAATGTTTTGAACTAGTCACCATAAATTAGTCTAAGGTCTCCCACTAAGGGAACCCAGTTTAAAACAGGACATTTTTTCAAAGACAGGCTAAACATATTTCCTGCCTGAAAATGACAAGAATCAGAGCTAAGGCCTTGAATGAGCAAAATTGGAGAGGCTTTTATCAATCATAGACTAAGGATCTCTTCCCTTTCTGAAAGACCACCCCCAGTAAAAGAGTACAGTAACCCCAAGTTAAGTCTAAGGTGGCAGATGGTAGAGACTACAGCTTCCCATTGAAGAGCAAGCCCAAGAAATCCAGTGAATTGAGCCATCCAGGAGATAAATGAAAGTCCAGCCAAGTAGTCAAGTGACCTCTCTGGTGTTGCCCAACAGTAGATTGACACATCTAACAGAGATGCCACATAAGGAGCACACCCAGCTGAGCCACCCATACATCTGAGAAGCAGTGCCCTATGCGGACCCAGTTAAGTCTAGTGGCAGAGGTCCCCATCCATCACAAATACTACTGATATCCTACTCTGCAGTGAACTTTGTCAAGACTCTGCAGAGAAAGAAAGAACGTTGAGTCCTTGCAGTCCCAGAGTTATGTGTTGTATTGGCTGCATGTGTGCACAACAGGTGTGCCTCACTACAACAATGCATGAAGTTTATGCCTACTCCCCACCCTTCATGGATTCTGTGTATATTTGTGGTAGAGTATAACTAGGTGTTGGGGGGAAATGTTTTATAAACTATTTTTCTTGTTATGCCATTTGAATAAATCTTTAAGAGCTAATTGAGTGTGTGGGCTGATTGTTCATGGAAAACATGCAGTTTGGGGTTTGTTAGCTATAGTGTTAGGTATTTAGCCACGGGATTGCCCCTAGAACCTAAAGTCATTCCTGGTCCTCCTTAATGTCAGTGCCTTCTCTAAGATTATCTCCAATTCACATCTGTAATCTGTAATTTGTGGAGATCATATCTGTGCAGTTTTCCTCACCTGGAGTTCATTATAACCAATGAAATCAATAGATCCAGTCTCCCCAAAACAAGAATAACAAAAAAAACCCACCCCCCCAAAAAAAAAAAGATTATCCCTGATTTATCTCATAAACATCTTATTTGTACACAGTCATTTGCATGTTATCTCCTCTCATTACACGATGAAATCCTTTAGGGAAGGAGACTATTTTTGCCTTTCTTTGTATCCCTATTCGGTGACCAGCACACTTAATAAATGCTTGTTTTGACTTGATTTGACTTTGGCAATCAATCCTCTGGCAAGTCAAATATTTAGTGACTAAGAGAATGACTAAGGGACTTCCTAGAATCTTGGTCTCCTTGTTGTAGTAGTTGTTTTTTATTTGTTTAACTGCTAGATAAGATCGCTATGGTCAATTTTGATATCATTTCTTTTATCCATTTCCTATTTTTAAATTTTCAATAGTTCAAATAATTTAGGATTAAATCTTCTTAATTGTATTGTGCCATGTCATTTTCTCATTACTATTATTTCTTCTTGTCAAGTATAAATCCTGATCTTAGCTATGATGAGTTATTCTTTTTTTTTTTTAATTGTGTAACTGCTTCAGGGATTTTTCACATACTTAATGTCTTTTCCTGCCTCCTGAAATGTGATCAGTTTCATCCTTTGAGATATTATTTGGTGTTTGCCGTGTCCAGCACCTAATAATATTTTTGAAGGAAGTGTTCATAATATGGCATTGCAAGACTTCTGTATAATCTACAGATCTTGCCTCTCACTGTTTCTCCTAAATCATACTTTCCTATGTAATTGTTTCTATCTTCACCTTTTTCCCACCTTTGCCTTCAAGTCAGTAAGTACCAGAGTGTATTTTGATGTAATTTGAATGAGTTTTGCATAAAATTTCCTACCCCTTTGTCCTCAGCAAGGGGCATTGCTATGTAAGTGGCATTTCTTTTCATGGTGGTCTTTTTCAAGTGTTTATCACTAGTAGTGCAATATATGATGACCAAATATGCTATGAAATAATATTTCTTGTAGCATTTGAGTGTATAATAAATTTTTTTTTCACCAGTTCCTTTCTTTGCTTTTCCAAGGATTGTGTGAGTCATCCTTCCATTTAACTGCACCTTCCTTCTTTCTTCTGGTTTCATTTATAGCAAGAATGTTAAGATTGATGTGATTTATTGTATACTTTTTGGTCTTGGAACAAAGCTCTCACATTTAGATCATCAACAATCAAATTAAAGTTTGTGGATGATCTAAAAATTGCATGAGAATTTTAGTACTTTCCTTCCTCTTTTACATCACTTTTCCATTATCACTTGTGGGGTTCCTATTGGGAAAACGCCATAATAATATGCAGTAAGAAGTGAACGCCATTAATTAAAACTGTGAAAGTTGGAAACCTGGACATGTTGACCTGTTAAAAATCATAAAGAAGGTAATTGAATCATAATTCAGACACTGAGTCATAACTTAGATACTGCAACCAGTATGTGACCGGTACATGACCAATATCCAATCCTGAATGCCTGGGCATTTACCCAACAGCGCTGGATAGATGCCTGGATGTCTGTGAACCAGGTTCAATACTAAGGATAAACTAAAATATTAGCCAAAATGTTAACTACGCAGAAAAGCCCAAAATATCCACCAATCCGTAGTGAAACACCCCATAATTCCTCCTCCCTTTATCTGATTTCTGTGCTTTCCTGGGGTCTTTTCGGGAATCCAACCTGCAGTTTGACCACCTCCCCAGACTGATGACTATCAAACTTTTGGTAGGGATCCATCTTACGTATCCAATTGATTAAACTTGCCTATAATCAATCTGGAGCTCTTTGGCCAATTTCTTTAGTATCGAACTTGTCCCGATGAGGCATTCCAAAGAAGAACGTGAGTAAAATAGAGAAGATGGGAAGGACTGTGGTGAGAGTGAATCATGACAGGTAGATAACGGGAGCTCTACTGGTATCCTCAGGGTATCGGGAGAAAGCAAAGAAAATTTCCAGCAGGTTGGATGTGTACCTCCACTGGTGAATGTTGGGAATGACATCTGTGACAGTCACACAGGGTGGGAAAGCAGGGGTGAATTGTGATGTGCATCTTGGAGGGAAGCTCTGGAATTGATGAAATCATAAATCCTTTTGAGTATTTAAGTATTATTATTTATTGCTAGGAACTCTAGGAAGGAATAACATTAAAAGACTCCATTGTATTCTTTCTCCCCTACCCCTACTCTAGCCATTTTTGTTTTTTCATTTAGGACTTTATCCCCTTCACCTGCTATTCAGTTAGTGGCAGTAGAATGTAAAGTCCTTGAAGGAACACTGTCATATTTTGTCTTTTTTTTTTTTTCCCCAAATGCCTAGCACATTTCCTTGTATATAATAGGCACTTCATAAATGCTTATTGATTGATTGTTTGAGGGCAGGGTCTATCTCAGTAGTTGTGCATTTGTATCCACTGAACCCAGCATAAGGCTTAGTATATAGTAGTTGCATTTAATAAATGCTTGTTAATTGAATTTAGTTCAGTTTCAGTGATGAGAAAAAGTAGCACAAATATGTGTTGGATATTACATTACAGCAGCTGTGGTGAGTTAATCTAGCCTCCACACAGCTGTCAAATTGATATTCTTAAAGCACACAGGTCTGGTCACGCCATGCCCGATGGGCCCAGCTTTTCTAACATATGCCTCTTGCCTTCTCTTTGGGCTTTTCGTATCTTTCAGAGTCTGCCTCCTGTCTGTTATTCCAGGATCATTCCACAGTTCTTCACTTTGCATATCTATGTGGTAGCCAAATTGACCTGTTTATTGCTCTCATGTGACATTCCATGCCCAGTCTCTGTGCTTCCATTTATGTCACCATGAGCTTTTGCACAGCCTCCCCTACCTAGAATGATGCCCTCTACAACTCTGTCCCTTGTAGCTTCCTTAAATCCCGCCTCAAGTTCTGCTTCCTTTAGGAAGTCTATCCCAGTACCCCCATTTGCTAGGGCTCTGCACCTGGAAGTTACTTTTTGTCTATCTTGTACACGTTTTGTATTCACTTTTCTGTATATGTGTTTAGCTCTAGAATGTAAACTTTTTGAGAGCAGGAAATTTTTTTCCCCTTGTGTCCTCAATTCCTGGTACATAGTAGGCAATAATGCTCATTGCATAAATGAAGGACTAGCTAGGTGTATGGCTAAGGGTGGCACCTCTAAGAGAAGAGAGGGATGGTGCCTTTGAGGTATGGACCAGAAAGTAAAGATAGAAGAGGATCTGAAGACACTGCAGACCAGTAATGGTGAAGGGCCAATGGGGAGAGGTGGGGTCGGAGGAGCAGTTTTAGGTTTGTTCTTCCTTCTTCCATTTATCAATGTTTCCAACTCATTAAGATGGTACCTAGCCATCTAGGTGGCAAAGTGGATAAAGTGCCTGGCCTGGAGTCAGAAAAACTCATCTTCCTGAGTTCAAATCTGACTTCAGACATTTACTAGCTATGGGTACCTGGGCAGTCACTTAATCCTGTTTACCTCAGTTTCTTTATCTGTAAAATGAGCTGGAGAAGGAAATGGCAAGCCACTCTAGTATCTCTTATCAAGAAAACTCCAAATGGGGTCATGAAGAGTCAGACACAACTAATATGACTGAACAACAATAACAAGATGGTGTGTGAAGTTAAATGGGAAATGGGGGGGAGTTGAGAAAGGTTGGTCCCAGGCTCATCCTAGTTCATGGGAGAGTAGACAGGGAAGGAAATGTGGAAGGAATGGAGATGGTGTATTGGCTGTTTGTATGTGAGGGATATGTATGTATGTAGATGTGTAGAGGCTATGGCACAGAATGCAAATCAGAGACTTTAGGCTTTAAATTTGCCTCAGTTAATCTTTTAATTTTTGAAGTATGTCTTCAAGCTGAAATAAATAAATAGAAAATAGAATGAGTAAATGTCTTAAGTTCTTTGGTTGTTGGTATGGTAATAGTTTATTTCCAGGTTATCTTAGTAGGGGCAACTGTAATGTTAATTAATGAAAGGAAACTTTTTTTTTTCCTAGAACACTAGGGCCTGGTAATTTTAAAAATGTCTTTTAAATGAAAGGCTTCATACAGCAGAAGGTTTAGAAATATAAACTGGTAGAAAATGTCCAAAATTGAATTTCCAGATTTTTTTTTTTTAGAAGAGCAGTTTCCTGCTGGGGACAAGAGTATTCTCAAGCTATATGTACTAATAGTAATAATTTATATTTAGGCAGAGTTTTAAGGTTTTTAAAAATGTTGACACATTATCTTATTTGACTCTCACTACAAACCTGTGAGTTAAGGTGATTATTATTCCCGTTTTATAGATTAGGAGTTTGAGGTTCAGAGGTTAAGCAACTTGCCCAAGCTCTTTTAGCTAATGTCTTAATGAGTTCCTGCCTCCAAGTGTAATGTTCAGTCTTATCTGTAAGAGTCTAGAGGCCAGTATCTTTTCTCACTAACTGTCCGAGTTTAAAAAACAATTGACTTTGGACTGCTCAGCCTTTTTTGAGCATGAATTTTACAACCAAAGTGGTGTCTACTATGCTAGTTTGTCACCTCACAGACTTGTGTTTAAGATGAACAAAAGCTTTCTAGATGCAAATGTAATATGGATGTTTTTCTCTTGTAGCTTTAGTTCAAAATAACTGTAGGGCATGATAAAATTTGAATAGCCATATTATTTAAAGTTAGAGCCCAACTTAAAGTTTAAATGTCAGTTTTGTATGTCTGAGTGAAGTTGTTTTTTTAGTTACACCTATGCATACTTCCTAATACAGTGCTACAGTGTGAATTCAGTTCAGCTTAACAACTAAGAGCTGATTAAGTACAGCCTCTGGGGAGCTAACTACAAGATGGGAAAAACAGTTCCTAAACTCAAAGAATTTATATTCTCCTGGGGGAAAAGCTTACATCCTACTGTCCTTTTAAAAATGCTATTAAAATTAATGTCCTATTTTAAAATTTAATGAAATAATGTATACAAAATTTTTTTTTAAAAATTGTAGAGCACCAGTCGAATATAAACTGTTACTATAAAATATGTGTTGCTGCAGCTGCTTCTTCTGAGAGCAGCATATTCCTGGTTTCTGGCTTTTACTTTTCCCTGGAAACCTATTTGTTTATTGAACAAATTAACATTAAAGCTATTAGTCATTAAGAGGTGTCAGCTCAACTATGGGTAAACTGAAAGGTTGATTCTAAAAACCCAGAAAGGAGTCAAAAGGTTGATTTTTAAAAGCCATAAGGATTAAAAACAAAGCTGGGTTATTATCAGCTTTTAAAGGAACAAGGCTTTTTAACAAAAGCAAAACAAAAAAAAGTAAGCTTTTTCTTGGTGTTCAAGGGTTTCCCAGACCTATCGCCCAACTAACTTCCCATAGATGGCTCTTAAACAGTGAAGTTTGAGAGATGGACCCAAAGTAGCGAAATCAACAAGAGATAAACATGAATAAATTGAGAAATCAGCAAGCATGGATAGGGGAAGGGAATTGTAGTGAGGTAGTAACAGGCCAGAAGGCAACTGGGCCTTTACTCAAGCTTCTGCCAACCCTGTATCATTGATTTCCTTTTCCAAGAAGGAGCTGCGCTTCTTTCTGCAGGTCTTCCTTAACTTTAACCCTTCAAATTATATTAAAATGAATAGATTTCAGAGAAATCGTTACAGTTATTAGGCATCTGGTGACGTTGGTGCTACCCTAGGTATTCTGTTGTTTTTGTGTCCTGTGATAACATCAATATTGACTGGGGTCCCTGCCATGTAGGTGACTTTAATTTTTTTTTACCTAACAGGCAGAGAATCAGTTTCCAGGCTTGATTAGTCCAGGGGGCTAATAGTTTGAGTTGCCTATGGCATAAAAAAGCCAGCCTCTGGGGAGTAAATATCCCCCAGATTTAGCAGATGTTCCACTGCTATGGGAGTCACTAACTCCATCTGATCCAAAACACCTCACTGGCCAGCTAAGTTTCTATATAGAGAGGAAGAAAGCTGAATCCACTTAACCTATTTCAGTATCCTTGCTGAGTGTCCTTTCTATGCTATTGTTAAATAAACTTCTTAATTTTTTTTTAAGTGTCAGATACTCTAAGAGTGTCTCATTTTATTCTAAACTCCTAAGCCTGAGCCATGGGATGGGGAAAGAAGAAGCCAGGGGATGAGAAGGGACTGAGTCTAGCCTGGTCCTATAACATGTTCCTTTCAGCTCGATTTTGGCAAGATCAGCCTGGACTTGTCCAGGGATTGGGATAATGTTTCGTGTAAGTAAAGCAGAGCAAATCTAAGCCAGGTATCCAAATATAAGACAAATCTGGCATGCTTGCCCATGTGAACCAGGATATTAAAAAACAAAACAAAACAAAAATAAATAAAACAGGCTTTAAGTTTCCAATTAACAATTTTTTTAAAAAATTGTGACACTAAAATTGTAGCTGTAAGTATATTTACTCTGTCACTGATAATGAAGAAAGTATGTATTTTAAAATCGGGGCAAGGCCAAGACTTTATTGCATATGCCTTTTAAAGTCTCAGCTATAACATAGTGTTACTGTCATTGAAGGTAGGTTTGTTTTTTGTTTTTTTTGGTTTTTTTGCTTTGTTTTTGGTAGAAGAAAGGAAATCTTAGGAGCATCCTCTGCCTCCTACACTGGCAAGAACAGGAAGGAAGGAAGAGAAAGAAAGGAAGGAAAGAAGAGAAAGAAAGGAAGGAAGGAAGGGAAAAGGAAAGAAAGGGAGAGAAAAGGAAAGAAAAGAAGGGAGGGGTGAGGAAGGAAGGAAAAAGAAGGATAGAAGGAAGGAAGAAAAGGAAGAAAGAATAGAAAGTAAGTAACCAATAAGAACAGCAGTAAACGAGGATGACTAGTGTAGTGAAAAGAAAAATGGGGGTAAGGAGTCCAGGGTTTTCATTCCAAGTCCATCTATTACTAGCAGTGTGATCTTGAGAAAGTCACTTAATCTCTGTGCTTTATCATACTTGTGAATTACCTCCAAGATAGCTGTCACGATGGAAAACATGGTTCTTTTCCTCTACATGAATACTCCCTTCAGCGTGATAGATTGCATCCTCCCGTGTCTTAGTCTCTATGACTTATAGTGGCCAAAAGAAAATTAATCTTGTTATGACCATCCTTCTGGTAAATTGCTTACCTAGGCTGGTTCTTTGACAAGATAGTCTGTTGCTTGCTGATACTCAAAACCTTGCCATTTCAGAGTTTTACTCTTGGAGGGGTAGGGACATCTTCACATTACAATGAGCTATATATAGTTACACAAAGGAGATCATACTTGCATTACCTACCTGATGGGGTTTGGGGAATGAAAGTGCTTTATAAACTGCGTATGGGCTATTGTTGTAGGGACCCAGCCATGCGAAGCACTAGGAATATGAATATAAAAGCCCCTGCCCTCAAGAAAAGAGGGGCTAAGTCATAGAATTTCTATTGGTCAGGTGCAGGAAACTTTTATCTTGCCTCAAAGTGCTTTGTACATGGTATATGATCAATAAAAATTTGTTGAACTCAATTTAGTTCATCATGAATAAGGAAATTAGCAAATAAGGAAAAGGATCCAAAGGCTTAGGTTCCAGGAGTGTGCCTACCTGTTACCCCAGTGGTCAAAGGGAAAGACACTGAGTAATGCTTAAAGCCATGTCAAGCTAATTAGGAAATACGATATTATATCAATAAGTTACCTAATTCTGTCTACAGTCAAGCTTTCTGGTGTCAGACTGTTCCTAAAAATGTACTTTCTAGCTTGCTAGCTCTTTAATAATAAATAACAAATTTTACTAAAGCATAGCTTTTGAAAGCCTTTGAGGAAATACTTGATTAGTTCTACCACCAAAACAACTTTTAAGAAAACTAATCAAGCAATATAGTTCTCAGGATGCCACAAATAGTTACATATAAATATATTTTAAAAACCTCTGCTGAATTTTAAGTGGTCCAACTAAAACTTCTAAGTTTTTCTTTCCATCCATGTCTTCACTTTCCTCTGGGGGCCATCTCCAGTCATCCTGATGTTGTCACTGGACCCAGATGGCTCCAGAGGAGAAGGTGAGGCTGGTGACTTTGCACAGCCTTCCCTCACTTAAATCCAAGTCACTTGCAAGTCACGGCATCACCGCCCTGCTGTCATGGTCCTCTTCAAAAACGAAGGACAGACAGTAACAGCAATGCTTCCTCTATTCTGATACTAACAAAATAGCATATCCTTGACTGGGAAGTTCAAATACACAGGGAATAAGATTAGTAAGAATGTGCACAGGGAAGAGAGGCTGAAATAACATTGACTCATCCATCCTTCTGTCTCCCATCACCACCCATTTTTTCAAACAAATTGTTATTTTTATGGATAGAGAGGAAGGAGGGAACAGCCTAATTCCCTTATTGCCTTCTACCTTTCAGTAACTAATGGTATCTTCAGTTGCCAGTTGGAAAAACAGGGGAAGGTACAACATAATACAAAGGTAAGAAACCTTAATAACATTTCCAAACATTTTGAACTATAGGTATTTGGATTCTAATTTATATAGTCATTTGCATGTTGTCTTCCCCAGTAAATTGTGAACTTCTTGAGATCAAGAACTGTGGGGTTTTTTTCTTGTCATTGTATCCCCAGGGGTTTAACACACACACACACACACACACACACACACACACACACACACACACTCTCTCTCTCTCTCTCTCTCTCTCTCTCTCTCTCTCTCTCTCTCTTTCTCTCTCTGTGCCAGGCACATAGTAAGCTCTTGATATAGACTTGTTGACTTGATCAATTGACTTGCCAATTGTAAAGCAAACAAATAAACAAAAGCCCTCAGTCATTTAGGAAGTACTGTAAAGAAAATTCCCATTGTAGAGTGTTAATTGATTCACAAATTCTTTATTTTTCTGAAAATGGATCTTTGGGAAAGCAATATAAGATATTTGATAGCTTGTGAGGGATTTTATTTGCCAACATTCTGTAGAAGATACAGTTTATCTCTGGCTTTCCACTCCTTCAAGTAGTGAGCACCCTTGGGGTGGGAGTTAGAGATAATGAATGATACATTGAAGTGTATTTTCACCCCTTTAAAGAACCCTTTAAGGGTTCACAGTTACTTCTAAAGACAATTCTCAATATAAGAATATATTTATCTATACAATTTCAATGCTTGTCCTTTCAGTAGTAGCCCAGACTATATATATAGGAAATGTTTGATCCTTTTCAGTCTTTCTAAACCA
Organism: Vombatus ursinus; assembly: GCF_900497805.2. Lineage (NCBI taxonomy): Eukaryota > Metazoa > Chordata > Mammalia > Diprotodontia > Vombatidae > Vombatus > Vombatus ursinus. Next base: position 26,384,506 of record NW_020954580.1, on the reverse strand, counting down.
GTAGCTACAATTAGTAATCTAGCACCAATATAAGGGTGATGGGGTGTGTCTTATTTTGTGTACTTAGTTGTTTTCATGAAGAACAGTTTTGTTACAAATATAAGATCAATTCTGCTAAAAAAAAAAACTGTTAAGCACTAACTTGCATGAGTTGACTAAGGTACAAGGTTCAAACTCACGCATGGATCCTATAAAGACCCCAAAATAGTTATGTGTGGGTGAAGGATGAAATGATTGAGGAAACAAAGGTTCAATCTCTTAAGCATATCAATTTATTACACAGTACATGCCAATTTCCTAACAAATTGGGACCAGGTCCCTTCTTCAGATTAGGGCTATACCCTGAATCCAGGGGGAGACAGATTTTTATACATGAAAAACAGTTAATAAAATAAGGCCAATTAAAAGGAAACAATATAACATTATGTAATCTGATTTCTAATTGGGTAAAAGATTAGGGACTTTCCAAGTTGGGAGGGGGATATTGAACAGGTTTAATTCTGGCGAATTCAGAAAAAGAGGTGTTCTACTCCCCCAGCTGTCTGTAAACAATCAAAGTAACATGGAAACATTAACTGATTGATCAGTATGGGGCCAGTTTTCAAATAAAACAAATGAGTTGCTTTAGTTGTATAATTGTGAGAAAACTCCTTGCATCAGTCTTGGATCTGACTGAGTTTCTGGTCAGCATAACCTATGTCCCTAGTTAAGAGTCTCTAAACAGCAGGTAGGGGTGGTCCAATTTTGCAGCCACACAGAACTAGGTTCAAACAGTGCAGTATGGTTTTCTCCCAGTTCCCACAAATGAATAAAGTTCTCTCACAAGACAGAAGTTAGACTGGACCCATATTGAATAGAAAAGGAACTGAGCTGGCTCCAGAACTTGAGTCACAAGAGGGAGTCAATATGGTTCACTGAATTCCCATAATTAACCTCTTGCTGTTCTAATCCCCTCAGTTATAGAGTATGCATAAATGGGCCACCTCAACTGTGACTTAGATAGGTTGAAAAATACTTCCAACTGATACTTGGGCATTCCTGCCAAATAGGGCAATGCCCCCAAATTACTCCACTATGGTATGGATAGGGATTGCACCTATTATTTCCTTGGTATAGGGAACTCCCAGATATGGAAATTCTCTCTACTAATACATGTCAGCAGCACCTCCTCTACAATTTATAGAGTTTCCTAGAACACTGACAGGTTAATTGAATTGTCCAGGTATGACAGTAGGTATCACAAGTGGGACTTCAGCTGAGGTCCCTTGGTTCTTAACCCAGTTTACCTCAGCTTCCTCATCTGTAAAATGAGCTAGAGAAGGAAATGACAAACCACTCCAGTATTTTTTGCCAAGGAAACCCCAAATGGGGTCACAAAGAGTTAGACATGACTGAAAAACAGAACAACGACTTCCTGGCTCAGATGTCCACTCTATTCACCATGCCAGACTGCCTCTTGAAGGCAAAACATTAGCAAAAAGGCTTATGTTCTGCCTAAGTCTGTATTTACACAACACAAAGTGAAGTTGAGCTTCAGTGGTTAGGTGGATACAACAACTAACATTGCCTTCATACCATGTTCAATAAATTTTTGATGATTGAATGAATCAGTGAATGAAAAAGCATTTATTAAGCACTTACTGTGTGCCAAGTACTGCGTTAAATAATGGGAAATACAAATATAAAAGCCTTTGACCTCAATGAGTTTATGTTCTAATAAAGGAAAATAGTTCATATACATGAGTAGTGGGTAGGTGAGGTGCTTTAGTCTGGAAAGTCATGAGCAATTAATTAATTAATATAAACAATCCAAGTGTGTAAATTGGACCAAAAAGATACCTATTCCTTATCTTGGTGGCTTACCTAGGCCAGGCAAACATACCAGGCTACATTGCTAAGTTTCTATACATTGCTAAGTTTCTATACATTGCTAAGTTTCCACTCCCTCCCCCACCCCAGTAAAGACCACAGTGACTCTGGGAGTGAAATAACAAGCATTTATTAAGAATCTTCTATGTGGGCTTCTGCTTCTGGGAGCCAAGATGGTGGAATAAGAAATAAGTTGCTCTCAGCCTCTTTCATTGACCTCTGAAAACCCAGAAAATATCAACCCAGGAAAAACCCTGAGCCAGGAAAAAGACAGGGCACAGCAGTCTGGTATCCCAGGAAGCTTGGGGGAATTAATAGGATAATCCCTTCTCACTCTGGGGGAGGGGGAACAGTATCAGACTCGAGGCATCACAGCAAGCCAGAAGCAAGTCCCACCTTGGCATACCAGGGGGAGATCCTGAGACCCAGGTTGGTGGAGCAATAAAGTGCCAACATCGGGACCCCCCCCCCCCAGAGCCTTAAATACAGGAAAGGGAACTGGTAGACACCAGCTCGGAAAACAACCAGGGGCGACAGCATTCTCCAGCAGTGAAATCACCCAGTACCTCGACATAACTCTGGGAAGCACAACTCCAGAAGGCAAAGCTCCAGGCTGACAGAAATTCACCAGCATTGAAACATCCCTGTGCAAGGCCCGGTGACCAGGAGCCAAACAATCAAGTGCAAGGCCCCGGTGAACAGAAAAAGAAGCATGGGTAAGTGCTCCCTTCGCTTCAGCAGGAGAATTCAGCTTTTTTTTTTTTTTTGTAAAAAGTCAGAAAATAGACAAACACCATAAACAAAAAGCAGAAACAGAAAATGACCATAGATTCTTATTTTGGGGAAAGGGAAGATCAAGGCACAAATTCAGAAGAGGACAACATTGTTAATATAACCACATCCAAAACCTCAAAGGGAATTATGAACTGGTCTCATGCCCAAAAAGCTTTCCTGGAAGACCTCAAGAAGGATTTTAGAAGTCAAATAAGAGAGGTAGAAGAAACATTGAGAAAAGAAATGAGATATGTGCAAGAGACAGTCAATAGCTTGGAAAAGGAAGGACAAAAATTAACGGTAGAAAACAAGTCCTTAAAAAATAGAATTGGCCAAATGGAAAAGGAGGCACAAAAAGTCACTGAAGAGAAGAACGCCTTCAAAAGCAAAGTGGGCCAAATGGAAAAAGAGGTACACAATCCAGCAGAAGAAAACAACTCCTTAAAAATTAGAATGGGGCAAGTGAAAGCTAATGACTCTATGACAGAGCAAGAATCAGTCAAACAGAAACAAAAGAAGGAAAAAATACAAGAAAACATAAAATACCTCATCGGTAAAACAACTGACCTGGAAAACAGATCTAGGAGAGACAATTTAAAAATTATTGGTCTACCTGAAGACCAACTTGAAAAAAGAGCCTGAACAACATCGTTCAGGAAATCATCAAAGAAAAAGAGCTGCCCTGAGGTCCTAGAACCAGAGGGTAAATTAGTCATTGAAAGAATCCACTGATCACCTCCTGAAAGAGATCCCGAATTGAAAACACCAAGGAATATTTTAGCCTAATTCCAAAATTACCAGATCAAAGAGAAAATACTGCAAGGAGTCAGAAAGAAACAATTTAAATATCATGGAACCACAGTCAGGATTACACAGGACCTTGCAGTTTCTATATTAAAAGATCAGAGGGCATGGAATACAATATTCCATAAGGCAAAGGAGCTTGGATTACAACCAAGGATCAACTATACAGTGACACTGAGCATAACCTGTCAAGGGAGATGGACATTCAATAAAACAGACGACTTCCAAACATTCCTGATGAAAAGACCAGAGCTCAACAGAAAATTTGACCTTCAAATACAAGACTCAAGAGAGTCATAAAAAGGTAAATAGAAAAGGAAAGCAACAGCATATTATTATTAATAAGGGCAAACGGTTTACATCCCTACAAGGGAAGATGACACTTATAACTCTTAAGAACTGTAATGTAATTTTGACATTTAAAAGGGGGTATACTTAGACAGGGGGCCTGAGTTTAAGTTGAGTGGATGTGATGGTAAAAAATCTAATTAAGTGGTGAAAAGGGATTGTACTGGGAGAAGAAGAAAGGAGGAGGCAGACAAGGATGAATTATATCACATGAAAAGGCACAAAAGCCAAATAAAGTAGAGGGAAAGAAGGGAAGGAGATGAGCACCTTACTCTCATCAGATTTGGTTCAAAGAGGGAATACCATAATCAGTTAGGTATAGAAATCTAACTTTACCCTATAGGAAGTAGAAAGGGTAAAGAGAAAAGAAAAGGGCTAATAGAAGGGAGGGCAGACTGAGGGAGATGGTTTTGAAAGCAAAACTCTACTGAGAAGGGAAAGGAAGAAAGGAGAGAAAAAGCATAAATGGGGTGGGGGAATAGGATGGAGAGGAAGACACAGATAGTAATCCTAACTGTGAATGTAAATGTGATGAACTCTCCCCTAAAACAGAAATATACAGAAACAGAATAGCAGAGTGGATTAAGAACCATAATCCTGCAATATACTGTTTACAAGAAACACATTTGAAGCAGAGGGATACACACAGAGTAAAGGTAAAAGGCTAGAGCAGAATATATTATGCTTTAGCTGAAGTAAAAAAAAAGGGGTAGCAATCCTGATCTCAAGACAAAGCAAAAGCATAAATAGATCTAATTAAAAGAGAGGAACGAAACTACATCCTGGTAAAAGGTACCATAGATAATGAAGTAATATCATTACTAAACATAAATGCACCAAGTGGTATAGCAGACAAATTCTTAAAGGAGAAGTTAAGGGAGATACAGGAAGAAACAAACAGCAAAACTATACTAGGGGACCTCAAACTCCCCCTCTGAGAACTAGATAAATCTAACCACAAAATAAACAAGAAAGAAGTTAAGGAGATTAATAGAATCTTAGAAAAGTTAAATATGGTTGACCTCTGGAGAAAACTAAATGGGGACAGAAAGGAATATACCTTTTTCTTGGGAGTACATGGCACCTACACAAAAATTGATCATATACTAGGGCATAAAAACCTCACAATTCCATGCAGAAAGACAGAAGTATTAAATGCATCTTTTTTCACATCATGATGCAATAAAAATTACATGTAATAAAAGGCCAGGGAAAGATAGACTAAAAATTAATTGGAAACTAAATAATCTAATTCTAAAGAATGAGTGGGTCAAACAACAAATCATAGAAACAATAACTTCATTCAAGAGAATGAGAAAAATGAGACAACATACCAAAACTTAGAGAATGCAGTGAAAGCAGTCCTTAGGGGAAGTTTTATGTCTCTAAATGCTTATATGAATAAAATAGAGAAAGAAGACAGCAATGAATTGGGCATGAAACTAAAAAAGCTAGAAAAAGAACAAATTGAAAATCACCAATTAAATACCAAATTAGAAATTCTGAAAACCAAAGGAGAGATTAATAAAATTGAAATTAAGAAAACTATTGAACTAATAAATAAAACCAAGAGCTGGTTTTATGAAAAAAAAAACAAACAATAAAATAGATAAACCTTAAAAAAAGAAGAAAACTAAATTACCAGCATCAAAAATGAAAAGGGTGAATTCACCACCAATGAAGAGGAAATCAAAACAATAATTAGGAGCTATTTTACCCAACTGCATGCCAATAAATTTGACAATCTTAGTGAAATGGATGAATATTTACAAAAATATAATTCATTTGAGGCAGGACCTGCGTCATTTGCCCTTGAATTTTGGGGTTCCCACTACCCCTAGACCTCAACAGATCAGTGCTTGTTATTGAATTACAAAGTGCTAGAAATTATCATAGGAAAATCCAAACTTCAAAGAACAAATCCCTTTAATAAAAGGATTTGTTCTGTAAAACTTGAACTCTGTCAAAAGGCTGCACCCAAGGACCTAGAAGGCCACAGGTTCCCCACCCCTGGGAGGTATTTGTTGAAAGAAACCTAAAGAATCAGGTGAAGATAAGCAGCCCCGAAGGCCAGTCCCTTAAGCCCTGAAGTGGAAGTTCCCTTCATCAATAGCCCAGAGTTTCAGTTCCCTTCACTGTAAAGTATGATGCAAAAACCCCACTGGCATCAAGTACCGTTGAGACCTGCAGGTCACTGCCCTAGACTGAACAGCTGAACAAGCTTGATTCCCTTTGTTGCCTTCAGATCTCATAGTCTCACTCCACCTCGAAATGTCTATGAGGAATGAATCAGCGAGTCCAAGCCACTCAATGCAGTGATAATTGGTCAACCTCTAAGAGGCCCCCTATGGTCCCAGGTCCTGAATCCATATTTGACTTGGATTCCTTATTCATGGGTATCTAAGCCAGAGAGTCCTGGAGGCAGGCTCCTTCTTCCCTTTTGTTCTGGGCTACCAGCTAGGTAGTAAGCCAAGAAATTCTCTGTTACTAATTAATTGGATCAATCAAATAAGCAACTGTAAAGGAGGGTGCCTTGACCCCATCTCAGTTGGGGTAGTGACAGAAGACCCAGAATATAAGTACAAGGTGTGAAAGAGTGGAAAGGAGGTATTTAAGGAGATTTCCAACAACATCATCAACAATATATGTAGTTCCTTAATCCACTTGAGAGAATCATGGGGCTGGTGTATGAAAGCAACTGACACCACACAGGTTGCCTTGGAGGGAAATGCACTAGAAGGTTGGGGGACCAGAAAAGGTCTATTATAGATTTTGGTGCTTCAACTGATTATTTTTTATTTAAACAAGTTTTTATTGATGTATTTTGGCTTTTTATGTTACCATACTGTACCCCAATATCCTTCCTTCCTTCTAGAGTGTCCTCTCACATAACAATAGTATTTTTAAGACAAAAGAAAAGAAGAGGAAAAAATGAGCACAACTGATCAATACATCAAAAAAACCCTGAAAATATATGCAGTGCAGAGCATTTGTAAGCCTCCTACCTCTGTGAAGGAATGGAATGGGAGTATCTTCTCATATGTCTTCCCTTTGAGCCATAGTTGTTCATTGCAATTTTATAACATTCAGTTTTGGGGGGCAGCTAGGTGGCGCAGTGGATAGAGCACCAGCCCTGAAGTCAGGAGGACCTGAGTTCAAATCTGGCCTCAGACCAGACACTTGACACTTACTAGCTGTGTGACCCTGGGCAAGTCACCTAACCCCAATTGCCTAAAAACAAAAATAATAATAATTAAAAAAATTCACTTTTGATTTGTATGTATGTTGTTCTTTCTATATATATTTTTATGGTCATTGTGCATATTTTTTTACTCTGCGTACTTCATTCCCCATCAGTTTGTGTAGATCTCATGCTTTTCCGTACTCATCACATTTGTTGCTTTTTATAGCACTCTAATATTCCATCACATTCATGTACTACAATTTGTCCATCCATTCCTTAAAGGGCATGTACTTTGTTTACAATGCTTTACTCTTACAAAAAGCAATGCTATAAATATTTTGGTGTATATGGAGCCTTTCTGTCAGTGACCTCCATGGAGTATAATGCTTAGCATAGAATCTCTGAATCTTTATTTACATAATTCCACATTGGTTTCCAGAATGATTATACTAATTCACAGTTCTACCAATGATGCATAAGTATGCTTGTCTTTCCACAACCTCTCCAGTGTTGACTATTCCCATCTTTTCTTGTTTTTTCCATTTTACAGTATGTAAGATGAAGCCTCGAGGTTGTTGTGATGAGCATTTCTCTTATTATTAGTGAATTGGAGCATTCTTTCATGTGATCATTAATAGTTTATAATTCTTTTGAGAACTGTTCAAATCCTTTGACCACTTATATATTGGGGAATGGCTTTGGTTGTCTATATACGTATATATGCATGTGTACATATATATACATATACACATGCAAAAATATATCATTTTATATGCTATTAATTGCATACACATGAGAAAAATGATTATTAATAACCAATAATTTGGGGAGATCCAGAGTTCCTTCCTTTTTCTATAGTCCTCATTTCAAAGTTCAGTCTCTTGAAGGACATTACTGATAATGAGATTGGATTAACTTTCTTAATAACTTTGTTCAAACCTCACCCAGGTGGAGAAACCATTGTGTTCTTCTTAGATTCAGGTAGGGATAAATTCTTTGTCTAGATTGTTCAAGGCTGGGGATAGTCTGGGTATAGGGATGGTCTCTCTGTGACATAATGTTACTCTCAGCACCTCATTGTAATATTCATTCTCTCATTAATTGGTAAGCAATCAGAGTTGATTATCACCCTCAAGAACACCCCTTTTCTGAGGGCATATAAGCTGTGAGCCCTCTGCCATGATTGTCTTAGGCATTCAAGAGTGTCACTGACCTTTTATTAAAAATGGTGGTATTATTAATAAAATGATTAAATTACCCAGAAATTATGTCTCTTGAACTGTTTAAATGCCACATACATATATGTATATACACACATATGTACGTATATGCATAATGTTAATTGTTTACATATCTTGGATACCAAACCCTTATTGGAGAAATTTGATACAAAGTTTTTTTTTTCTCATTTGATTTCTTCCCTTCTTATCCTAGGTGCATTAATTATGTTTGTACAGAAACTTTTCAGTTTCATGTAATCGAAGTTATTTATATTATCTTTTGTAATTGCCTCTTTCCCTTGTCTGGTTAAGAATCTGAGAAAGATGATTATTTCCCTCTTGTATTAATAACTAATTATTGAATCAGGACCAAGGTTTTTCTCCTTTCCTACTTCCTCATGCAGAAATCAAACAGTGTGGGAAATCTTAGGCAAACACTTAACCAGGCCAAGATCTAATCAGACAGTAAAAGAAATTCTAAGTTTGGACTAACAGGAGTATTCCTGCCCATTGTGTTTATTCAGACAGGTTGGAAAATGTGGATTCTCCCTTTTGTTAGACAAGTGATATGGAAATTGATGTTTCTTTGACCAAGATTTGAGTAATCCAAGTCACAATACTCCAAGGCCATCATTGGAATATAGCCCAGCCCCTCAGTGTAATATTCATTTTCTCATTAATTGTTAACCAATCAGAGTTGATTGCCACTCTCAGGAACATCTACTCTTCCAAGGGCATATAAACTGTGAGCCCACTAGCATAAGGGGTCTTTGTCTATGTCTCTCAAACTTTTTAAACATCACAAATCCATCTCCTACCCATAGCTATGAAAGGTTTATGATCCGCTTCTCTTCTAATTTCTTAATAGTATGATCTTTAATATTAAGGTCATGTATTAATTTAAAATTTATCATGGAATATGGTATAAGGTGTTAAGCCTAATTTCTGCTTAACTCTTTTTGTTTCCCCAGCAATTTTAATCAAATGAAGGTTAGCTCCTAAGTAACTTATGATTTCTGGTTTATTGAACAGTGAGTTGTTGAGTTCCATTTTTTTTCTCTTTCTCCGTTGTCTAGTTTATTCCATTGATCTACCTCTCTATTTTTAAATCAATACCAGATAGTTTTGATGACTATGTGTTTATAATATAATTTGTAGTCCAGAAACTTTAGCTGATTCTTCAAGGAAATCAGAGATTCCAAAAATCAGAGATGTGGAGAGAGAGCATTCTAGTCATTGGAAACTTTATCTGAGAAATATTAGTTTAATCTAAGAAAGAGAAGTAATATACACCACATCATCCATTATCCCTAGCTTACTGACCACTTCAGGGCTGGGCATGGGTGCCAGTAAATCTGTTGCTAGCCTGATTTATTCCTCCTGAAATGGCTTTATGGGGTATCTCTAAGGGGAAATAGCAATATGGGAATTAGGGAGGTGGTGTATATTCCTGCCTTATCTCAGAAGAGGTAGGAACAGTAGCCAGGTTTGTAGTTCCTGAGGAATATGAACCTAGGCATAAAACCATGCAGTGTATTGTGTGTGACTACCAAATGGAAGATAAATAGAATCAATGCAGAATTTGGATCTTTTGAGCCTATTCACATATAGCAATAAAGTAGGACTGTTTGCCTTGTGTGTTGCTCTAAAGGAGGCAGAATAGACATCTCTAGCCTCTTTGTTTGCCCCATCTGCCACCACACCCCCCATCTCTAAGGGAGACTTTCATTCCTGCCAGGAGGGGAAGTAGGAGGTTGGAGCCAGAGGACACTCTGCTCTCCTCAGAGAGAGAAGGTACCTGCCTAGAAGTATATCTATCAGCTCCTTTAAAGATTATTTGTCTGGAGGATATTATTGGGTTCCATCTAGCTTTTGATTGCTTTGTCATTAGGGGGAAAGGGAGACTCCCAAAATCTATATCCAAGGGTTGACTCTTTTCCAATCAAATAGAATAGCAAAGAAGCCCATTTATCCAAATTGCAGCAAAACACAAACCAGAGAAAGTATGTATAGAAGATTATATACACCGGACAAGATAAAATGAAGAAGCTGTCCCTTTGGGAGTGAGGTAATGCAACTCAACCAAAGGGAAACTCCTCAAAGTCTCTAGAGTAGCAAACTGCGAGGATTAGGGACATGATGGAAACTGTCCATTCCTCTCATGTCTTCCTAGAGTCTTTTCCTTCAACCACTTGAAGTGGGTTTGGCCTCTTTCACCATCTCTCCAGAATCTGGAGGCTGACTCAATGCTACACTTGAAGAAAACTTGCTCGGAGAATCCAAAAGTGGGACTCCTCCTTGAAGAGTTGCTAATGAGAGGACTGCTGAGAACTGAAGCTCCGTCTCTCAACAACTCTGCCCTGCATTCATTCAGGACAGAGCCTTCATCTCCACCAATAGGAGAGAGTCCCATATCAATGGGCTTTGGGTTAGGGCTTACACACAAGCAAAGAATATTAAGATAAATAGAATCCTTACCCTCAAGAGCTTGTCATTTATTAGGGGAGATAAGACATGGACACAAATAACTATAATAAAAAACTATAAATTAAAAAATAGAATATGCTTAGTATATAAAAGAAGCATAAAATTCTGGGAGCTCTTAAAGGAGGTAAAGACTACTTGTGGCTGGTAGGAAAGAGAAAAAGAATCTATGAAGACTTTATGGAGGTGATATGTGAAGTGGTCTTAAAGGAAAGTGGAGATAGAGGTCAGAAGGCCTTATGAAGGTATAGAATATCACCAGTAAAGGCCCAGAGCTGAAGGCAGGTTCTTGAAGCAATGAGTAGTCCAGGAGACTACATATAGTGTGGGTTACATTTAGGAGAGTAGTATAAGATAATCAGTCAACCAATAAACATATATTAAGTGCCTACTATGTGCCAGAGGATATGTTGCTAAGTACTGGGGATACAAAAAGTGTCAAAACACAGTCTGTGCCATCAAGAAGCTTACGATTTAATGAGGGAGACAACATGCAGACAAATATATACAAAGCAAGCTAAATGCGGTATAAATAAGAAATACTTAAAAGAGGAAGGGCACTAGAATTAAGAGGGGTTAGGAAAGGCTTTCCACAGAAGATGGAATTTTTGTTGGGACTTATAGGAAGCCAGGGAGGTCAGTTGTCAGAGCAGAGGAAGGAGAACATTCCAGGCATGGGGGAGAGCCAGAGAAAATACCTGGCGTTGAGAGATGGAGTGTCTTGTTTGTGGAACAGCCAGGAGGCCAGTGTCACTGGGTTGAAGAGTATGTGGAGGGGAGTAAGGTATAAGAAGATTGGAAAGGTAAAAAAGGACTAGGTTATGAAGAGCTTTGAATATCAAAGCATTTTGTATTCGATCCTGGAGGCAATAGGGAGCCACTGGTGTTTATTGAGTGTGTGGGGTAGTGGCGACATGATTGGACCTGCACTTTAAGAAGATCACTTTACTGGCTGAATGGAGGATGGTTTGGATTAGGGAGAAACTTGAGGCAGGCAGACTCACCAGCAGGCTATTGTAATAGTACAAGCGTGAGGTGATGAGAACTTACATTAGAGCGGTGGTGGTAGTAGTGGGGAGAGTAGGGGGCAGTATGCAAGAGATGTTGCAAAGGTGAAATCGATAGGTCTAGGCACCAGATTGGATATGGGAAGTAAGAGAAGTTGAGGAATCCAGGATGACTCCTAAGTTGTGAGCCTGAGGGACCAGGAGGATGGCGTTGCCCTCAACAGAAATAGGAAAGGAAGCAGGGACGGTTTGGGGGGGAGAAAATGAGTTCTGTTTTAGACATAATTGAGTTTAATATGGGTCCTGGACATCCAGTTCAAAATGTCTGAAAGGCAATTGGAGATGTGAGATTGGAGATCAGCAAGAGTTTGGGCTACAAAAGTACTTTGGAGTCAGATCACAGAGGGACTTAATTGCCAGAAATTGGAGTTTGAATTTCATGTTACTCAGGAGCTTTTGAAAGATGACGTATGATTTGATATAGTCCCACATTGCAACAAAACATATTGAAAAAAAATCACATCCCATAAGAGTTAAAAGAAGAAGAGAGCAATTTTGGTCGACAGGATAGAAAATTGTGTTTAAAGTATATACATATATTTTTTAAGCTTCAGCATTACATTTCTGTTGTAGTATCTGGGATTAAAGGTAAGTATATACACATGGTTTCTTAAACTTTTACCACTGGGGACCCCTTTTCATGTTTGGGCAGCCTTTGGTGTTGTGTGGCCTGAGGCTCTGCACAATGCAAAGTGCGCATGCTTTGTATTCAGAACCAGGTTGCAGCGAAGTTGCAGGATGCAACACAAGCAAGTGTCACTAGAAACACCTTGGACACATTTCATTTTTAATTAATTTTGGTCATTGTGCATTCAGAACCCTTTTACTGTTGCCAAATTTTTCATGATCCCACATGGGTTCGTGATCCACAGTTTAAGAAGCGCTGGCTGCAAAACTAGATTTATCTAAGTACTTTACTGAGTCTGAGTTTTCTCATTTCTGTAAAATGAGGATATTAATAGAAATGTCTTTATAACGTTAAAGTGCTGAATAAATGAGTTATCAAAATATCACCCATAAATATAGGGGGTTCCAAAAGTCTTAGTACAATTTTAAGTTATAAAGCTGCAATAAGACTTATGGGTCATCCTGTATATTAGGTCCCAATCAACACGAATGAGAAATTTAGCAAAATAATGCTGGTATACTTATCATAGAAAAAATTTAAATTATTCATATTATTATTTAAAGGGCAGCATTTCCCCCATATCATTTCCTTTTTGAAGTTTTTAAAATATTTTCTCTTTCTAATTATTTATTTTAAAGCAAAACTTTTTTTCAGTTCATTGGCTTATGAGTTTCACAGAATCTTATTCAGGATGTGGATTTTAATTTATTACATAGCATCTTAAGCCTGTTCTCCTGGAACACCCAGAAGAGCTATTCTAGTTTTAAGGTATCCCAAGGGACCTCATACACTAAAAATCATAACTCAGGAGGCAGCATCTACTCTGTCATGTTTACTTTACTAGTCATCCTGAGTACATAATTAGTTCACGGTGAAGTCATTTAACAAAATAGCATAATTAGAAAAGAAGCAATAGAACATTTTTCTCGTAAACTTGGGGTATACTCTCCTACAAATACTATAAATGTGTATGCCATCAGTGTTAAGAATGGGCACACCTGGGAAATCTGGCATTCTGTGCAACATGTAGCTGGGATCCATTATGTGGGGGCACTTGAGAGAAATAGCTAATTCTCATTTGATGGACACCCATCAATATTTATTTTTCATTTTTTGATACCATAAAAGTATTGCTTTGAATAATTTGGTGTGTATGGAGTCTTTCTATCTCTGACCTCCCTGCAATATTGTCCAGTGGTGGAATGGAGCGGTGGTGGGGAAAGGGACATGATCAATCTAACCAGTGCAGAAAAAATTTTTTGAGGAACATGCCCAAGACTTTCAGTACCTTTAAGTGACGGTTAGGGAAACCATGTAGTTCAGTAAGTTAAATGATGGCTAAGTATTCTTTTTTTTCCTCAATATATTTTAATGTATTTCATTAAATATTTCCCAATTACATGTAAAAAAATTTTAGCATTTTTTAAAATTTTGAGTTCCAAATTTCCTCCTTCCCTCCTGCACTTTCCCCCTCCTTGAGAGAGTAATTTTATATCAGTTATACATGTGAAGTCATGCAAAATATATTTCCATGTTGATGGCTAATTATTCTGATTTAACTTTGTCAGTAACAAGAAATATAAATAACTTTACAACTGGGAACAAATTTTGATGTTCTAATTCCATTATTTTACAGTTAAGGAAACTGAGTCCCAAAGAGGTAAAGTGAATTTTATGCCTATGCTAAGCAAATGGGATACTTCTGACTCTGGAACAGTTCTTGCCTCAGTTTCCTCACCTGTAAAATTGGAGCAACAATATTAATTTTCCATACAGAGGTTTTGTAAAGAATTCCTAATTAAATTAATCATCTTCCTGGATGGTTGGGATTTAAGACTGCTACAGTCTGAGGTTTGGCTTTTAGTCAAACAATGTGATTTCTTTCTCAGTGCTAAGCATGTTGTGGCAGAAGGTTTCCCCTGGGATTTGTTCCGGGAAGAGTTTCCCTCTGCCCCATCTCAACCCTAACCCAGGGGAGAATGGTACTCCTAATTTTAGTAGGTGAACTAAGATTTTGATTACAATCCTCTGGCCAGCTTCAGAGTTAGCAGAGCCTTCTGCAGCCCTTGGCCTCCCCTCCCTTCCATATGTCATAACATTGCTTACTTTCTGAGCTGTGAAGCTAAGCCTGTGCCCTGGTAGAATGACGCCAGTACAGCTGCCGTGCCTGTCTGTGTGGGCAAGCAGCACATGTGAGCTGGTTTCCCTGGGGATTAATTCTCCTCTCAGGCAAGGAATGCAGGAAGGCTTTTCTTAATATAGCAATGAATGGAGAACAAGAATTATGAAAGATAATTCACTCCCACAATTAATGAATGCATATTGGGGGAAGGAGGAAGTTAGATGGGAATGGGGGCTGGGGGCACTGGGTTGTGGCACTGTTTTAGAGAGGAATGGAAGTCAGGAGACAGTGACAGGGAAGAGGTAAAGAGAGGAACAGACCTCATATGATAGGACAGCAGCTAACAAAGGAAATGTCAAAAGGAAATGTGACTAACACACTTCAGCATCTCCTTTACTGCCCACACACTCACTCTCTCTGGGCATGCAGAAGATGACACACCCTACTTCAATCACAGTTATAACCCCACCCAACAGGAAGTGGGGAAATAAAACATATCCCTTCTCATTGGTAGCAATATCCATTCTCATTCTAGATTCCAGGTGGGTGGAACCCATTAGCTCCAATTCCATCTGCTCTACTGACTAGCAATTAGAACTCTGGATATCCAGTTTCATTTCCGTGGGTATGAAATCTACAGATGATATTCCCCTTCTCTTCATTCCTCGAAACATTACAGACTCATGGGTCTCAGAGTGGGGAAAGACTTTAGAGAGAGCATCTAGTTCATTCAATAACTTTAACAAAACCCACCTCTACCACATTCCCCCAAAGCCTTTGTTTAAGGACTTGTAGGTTACAGCCCACCACCTCTGGGGGCTCCCATTATACCTTGGGATAACTCCAATTGTCAGGGAGTTTTCCCTGACATCAAGCCTAAATCTTCCTCTTTGCAAATTCCATCTTTTGTTCAGAAGGCAAAGGAGAACCAGTGAGGTTGTTGAGCAGAGCAGTGATAGGACTACATAAGAAGGATTAGTTGGTTAGTTGTTATCCTTCATTCTCGAAGAGGACCAAAATGACGTCACTATGTTAGAGTCAAGTTACAATGCATCCGACTGGCTGATTAAACCAGTATGAACTCAGAATGTTCTACCACAGGTCGGGCACAAATAGTACATGTGAACATTGGGTAGATTCTCTAAATTTACACATCTTGAGTTTCTTTTGAACTACTTCAATTCTGTTTTGCTTATAAAGGACAGCACCTTCTCTGATGAGGGCACGTCCTGCTGGCCGGTCCTGTGCCAATGACTCCCATGTCACACAAACAATTCCAGAGTTCTTAAGAGAGACCTTAAGATTGTCCTTTTATCATTCCTTCTGACCATCATGTGAGCACTTGCCCTGTGTGAGTTCTCCATAAAATAGTCTTTTAGGCAAGCATGCGTTTGGCATTTGAACAATGTGGCCAGCCCATTGGAGTTGCACTCTCTACAATCGAGTATGAGTGCTTGATTAGTCTGGATTGAAGTAGAGGGAGACAAGAAAACCTTTTATAAGAGCCTATGGCACTATACATGTTTTTAAATGAATGAATGGATAAGGCATTTATTAAACTCTAAAAAAAATAAGTCCGTGTCAATAGTACAAGCAGGTGTGGTAGGGTGGTGACTGTGAGAAGAATAAGGGGGCAGATGTGAGAGATGCTGCTAATGACATAGACATGAGTCAGTGTTAATGAATACTCACTCCCTCTGGAGATGTGTCTTTCCTATGAAGGGAGGTGCAGAGATTACTAAAGCACCATTGAAGCCTGCCCAGTAGATGGTGCTGCTGAAACATGGCTCCTGGGGAGAAAGCGAGCAAAAAGAAATGAAGCAATGAGCATCAGTAATACTTCTTTTGTCCTTTCTGAAGTGTTCCCCGCTCATCTTGAAACAAATCCACTGGCTGGCCCTCTCTGCCAAAGCAGGCCAGACTGTGAGGTGAACGTAGCTCAGGTCATTTTTTTTTCTTCAAATTTGGGATATTTAAGTTTTATCCCAACTTTTTCCTGTTATAAGTTTTATTGAGGGCTTTTGTTTTTATGTCACACCCATCTACCCCACCCCAGTACCAAAGCATCTCTTTTAGTTATTTTAGTAATTTAAGACAGATAAGTAAAAACAACCAGTACAGTAAGTGTGTTTGACATGGTATCTGTCCAGCACTTCTTAGCTAAGAAGGGAGATACATTTCATCTGTTCTCAAGGATCAGTATGGGCCATTTCAGTTATTCATGGTTGGGCCTCTTTTTCCATACTACAAGTTCAGAAACATTTGTCTTCCTTTGATAGGTCGCCCTTCAAGGAAACCCCAAGTTTCACACCAAGCTTTCATGGGCTCACCTGGAAGGCCAGCTGAGCGTGGCCAAGGGGCTCTCAACTCAGATCCAGGTAATTTGGACTTTCAAAGGTTATGTTCACAGAACATAAACTCTGGCTGCTCCAACAAAGCTGGAAAGACTTTTGATATGGCTAGGTGACAGTCCAGGGGACAGTTCATGAGCGCTTATAGTCTGGTTGGTTGCATACAGAATGATGGATTCTTTTGCCATATCAACTCAACATTGCCCCCTGCCGCCCCAAACACACAAAAACTTAGCCCTAAACACTACCTTAATGGCAGAATAGTTAAGGTGATTTGAAAAAATAGTATCATAAAATGTAAAATCTGGAAGGTACCTTAGAGATCACGTGGTCCAACCCTGCCATTTTATGGATGAAGAAACTGAGTCTCAGAGGCAGTGAAGGAGTAATAAAATGTTGAATGACCTCTAAGAAGCTTGGCTTGCTGACTTCAAGGTCAGTTTTCTTTCCACTACACACTCATCGAAAACTGGAATTTTGGAGGTGGGAGCAATCTTAGAAATTATCTAGTCTAAACACCTGTTTTTACAGATGGGGAAACCAAGCACCACAGAGACACAAGGACTTGACCAAGTTCATATAACTAGTCAGAGATAGAACCAGGAGTAGAACCCAAGTTCTCTAGACCCCCAGGCTCAAATTCCTTTCATTTTAGCATCTTTTAGCAAACATTTATTGAGCATCTCCAATGTATGAGGTATCAAACTATATCTCATCAACAAGTCCTATTTTGCTACGCATAGTACAACATTGGATGAATTCTTTTTCTTCTTCTGGAAGTTGGAGGGTTTTTTTTTAATACCCTGTTTTTACTGGTCCACCCCAGTGAGCCATCCCCTATAGTACAGTTTTAAAAATAAAGAGGAAAAAAAACAGTTCAGCAAAACTAACCAACGCACCAACCATTTCTGACAGTGTTTAAGGGCCCCTGAATAGGTATCTAGATAGCACAGTAGATAGAGCGCTGGGCCTGGAGTCAGGAGGTCCTGAATTCAAATCCATCCTCAAAAACTTAACTAGATGAGTGACCTTAAGTGACCACGAATCACTTAAGTGCTCAAATGGTGATAATAATAGCACCTACCTCGAAGGGTTGTTGTGAAGATTGAATGAGATAATATTTGTACAGTGTGTAGCATAGCACCGAGCACATAGTAGGTGCTATATAGGTGCTGGGTATTATTATTTATTATATTCTACACCCAGAATCTCATACTTCTGCAGTGAAGGATGGGAGATGAATTTTTTTTTGTTTTACCTTTTTTAAACTTTTAAAATTAAATTCCATTTTATTTTCAGGTTTGCATTCTCTGTTTCCCACCTCCCTGGAATCTACCCCTTACACACACACACACACACACACACCTTTGAGAAAACAAGAAAAAATTCTGGCTACAAACATGTATATTCAAATGAAATAAGTTCTCTCATTGACCATGACAAAAAAAAAATATGCCTCAGATTATATTCTGAGTCCATCATCTCTTTATCAGGTAGCGTGTTTTATCATGAGTTCTTTAGAACTGGGGGGGGGAGTGTTGTGTTGATCAGACTTTTTATATCTTTCAAAGTTGTTTGTCTTCACAGTATTGTTATTATTTTTTTTCTTTTTTTCTTTTTAACATGTGTTTTTAAAACTTTGGGTTGCAGATTTTCTCCCTTCCTCCCTCTCCACCCACCCTCATTGAAAAGGCAAGCGTCTCGATACAGGTTATAGATGTGTAGTCATGCAAAATCCTTCCATAGTAGTCCTGTTGTGAAAAACTAAGTAAATTTCCCTTCATCCTATCCTACCTCCCATTTATTCTATTCTCTCTTTTGACCCTGTCCCTCCTCAGAAGTGTTTGCTTTTGATTATCCCCTCCCCCAATCTGCCCTCCCCTCTATCAACCCCTTGCTCTCTTGTCCCCTTCCCCCCTTATTTTCCTGTAGGATAAGATGGATTTCCATACCCCATTGTGTATGTTATTCCCTCCTTAAGCCAAATCCTATGAGAATAAGATTCACTCATTCCCTCTCACCTTCCCCCATTTCCCCTCCACTGTCTGTTTCATGTGAGATAATTTACCCCATTCTACTTCTCCCTTTCTCCTTCTCCCAGTATAATCCTCTCTCACCCCTTAATTTTATTTTCCAGATATCACCCCTTCATCTTCAACTCACCACAGTACTGTTATTATTGTAGGAATTGTTCTCCTGGTTCTGCTCACTTCACTCTGTATCAGTTCGTGTAAGTCTTTCCTGGTTTTTCGGAAACTATCCCCTTTATCATTTCTTATAGCGCAATCATATTCCATCACATTTTTATACCATAACTTGTTTAATCATTCCCCAATTAATGAGTATCTCCTTCAGTTTCCAATTCTTTGACACCACAAAAAGAACTACTGTAAATGTTTTTGTCCATGTGGTTCCTTTTACTCTTTCTTTGATCTCTTTGAGGTATACATCTGGTAGCAGTACTAAATGTGACTTTGCCTCTGTTATCTGTGTGACTTTGGCTAAGTCCTTTAACCTGTCTGGGTCTTATTTTGGTGTATGTACTATTTAATAGCTTTTGGGGCACAATTCCAAACTGCTTTCTGAGACTGTTGGACTGGACAGCTAGGTGGTACAGGGGACAGAATGCCGGGCCTGGAGTCAGGAAGACTCATCTTCCTGAGTAGACACTTACTAACTGTGTGACCTTGGGCAAGTCACTTCATCTGTAAAATGAGCTGGAGAAGGAAATGGCAAACCACTCTAGTATCTTTGCCAAGAAAAACTAAAATGGGGTCACAAAGAGTCGGATAATAACATTCTCTGTCCATCACTTCTCAACTTCTGAGAAGCAGACACAGGAAAAAGTGTTTGAACACAACTGACTTGGAAGAATTAAAAATGAATATCACACACAGGGCAATGGAGAAGTATACCAGGTGTGAAGGGGCTGCAACATATAATCAATAAAGGTCTCCAAAGAGGAGGAAAAGATGTACATTTTATGATACAAAAAGAAGGGAGGCTCTTCAGTGGGAATAACAATAGCAGGTGCATAGCCCTAGCATTCAGCCAGGCATCCTTGAAGTGTCAGGAGAAAGGGAGAAGGACCTTCAGAGTGCAGGGTGGACCCTTGGTGGCAAACTTAGGAAAAGATCTGAGTAAGAGTCTGCTGGGATGGGTTACGATCTGCATCACTGGAAGGAGCATCCACATTGATGAAATCGTAGATCCATTTGAGAATGTAGAGTTGGAAGGGATCTTAAAAAGTCATCCATCACCTCTTCATTTTACAGATGAAGAAACTGAGACCCAGGCAGGTGAAATAACCTGTTCAAAGTCACAGGGTGATAAGTAGAAGAGCCTGGATCTGGGCTCAGGGTTTATGATTCTTAATCCAGGCTTTCCACTACTCCTTGATGCCAGCTTCCAATTTTGTGGCACTTTGTGGAAGGAAAATGTTTGTGAAAAGGTATCTTCTCCATGAATAGAATAAAGCCTATTGTGAGAGATAATAAGCCCTTTGTTCTCTAGGAATATTTGTTTTAAAATTTGATTTACATTTTAAAAAGTGGAGTACATTTTGTAAGAATTTATTTTTGTTTGAGGAGTATGAGAAATATGGGGGGTAATGGACATTTGAGGGAAAGTGAAATAAATTTATGCTCTTTTTTGGTTTTAGTATGAGTTGTAGATTTAGTCATTTTATTAGTTTAAGAACATAAAAATATGTGATGAGCAAGTTCAATTACTTCTAAAATTATCATGTTTATGATATTGAGATATAAATCCCTGTACTCCTACAGTTTTTCTATTTTTGTTCTTTTTCTCCTTGGGTTTCATATCCCTAATTATAAAGCAGTTTAGAAAGGAGTATAACAGTTGGGGCTTAATATTTAGTATTCTACATACAGCAGTGATAACCATTAGAGATATAAAGAAAGGAACTGAGACCATTAGAAAAAAGGGCAAATTATCTCAATATTGCAAGATGTTTCTCTGTGTCATTAACTCATAGGTTAAATAAGTGGTGTTTAACTGGACTCAGCTCAGTCAAAGGCTTGAGAAATTGAGGGCAAAGAACTAGGGCCATATTTCAGAAATGGAAAATCCAAAGAGATTAAATGATAAATTTACTTATTCTTATCAAGAGCAAGTTTATAAATGGATTTTCATTAGCCTTTGTTATTCATTAATTGTGTATTGTTCAAATCCAGTACTAGATAGGATTGGCCCTAGAAAAATTGTGAACCAGAAAATATTGTCTTGAGGTTCTCTCTTTTACAGCTGTCCTCTGTAAATCTTTCGCATCCATAGAATTGCTTTTTTCCTTTCCTAATTCCATCCCCTTGTCCCCCAAATTAAACTCTGCTTTTAGGAAACTATCTTCTATCAGTCATTTATACCTTAAGAGAGAATTTACATTAAGTGTTATCTCTCCCAAAGATGTTTGCATCTTGAACCTTATTTGTAATTGTGGAATGATTTTGTCCTTTAGGGGAAAGGAAATTGGTTGAGGAAGTGTGTTTTGGGGTTCCTGAAATGACATCAAGTAGCTGGAGAGAGCATTCTGGTAATCATTGAATCAGGAAATGTGATTTAACATTGATTACATCCCACGATGCTGAAAAAAGTTGTGGATGTAATGGTAATCTTTGACAAATCATGGGTACCACAATAAGCTCCAAATGGATATATAACCTAAATATAAAAGACTATCATTTAAAAATTGGAAAAGAATGAAAGGGGGCAGCTAGGTGGCTCAGGGAATAAAGCACCAGCCCTGGAGTCAGGAGGACCTGAGTTCAAATGTGGCCTTCAGACACTTACTAGCTGTGTGTCACTGGGCAAGTCACTTAACTCCAATTGCCTTAAAAAAAAAAAAAGAATGGAAGTAGGTACCTTACTCAACTATGTCTAGGAGGAGGATTCTTAGATAGAAGTGATCATAAATGATAAAATGGAAAATTTCAATTACATAAAATTGAAAGCTTTTGCAAGAACAAAATTAATGCCGCTAGAATGAGAAAAGAAGCTGGTAATTAGGAAAAGTATCTCTGATAAAGTTCTAATAGTCAAAATCTCTAGGGCATTGATAGAAACATATGAGAATAAGAGCCATTCTTTTTTTATTTTTTAATTAATTAATTTATTTTTAGTTTTCAACATTCACTTCCACAAGATTTTGAGTTCCAAATTTTCTCCCCATCTCATCCCTCCCCTACCCTGGTTTGGCATGCATTCTGAATGCCCTTCCCCTAATCTGCCCTCCCTTCTATCTTTCCCTCTCTTCTCTTATCCCCTTCCCCTTCAATTTTTTTGTAGGGCAGGATAGATTTCCCGTATATCTAATTTACCAGCTGCATGTGAAAACAAATTTTTTTATAATTTGTTTTCAAAACTTTGGGTCTCAAATTTTCTCCCTCCCTCCCCACCCACCTCATTGAGAAGGCAAGCAACTCAGTATAGGTTATACATGTGTAGTCATGCAAAACACTTCCATAGCAGTCATGTTGTGAAAAACTAAGTATATTTCCCTTAATCCTATCCTGCCCCCTATTTTATTCTATTCTCTCTTTTGACCCTGTCCCTCCTTAGAAGTGTTTGCCTTTGATTATCCCCTCCCCCAATCTGCCCTCCCCTCTCTCATCTCCCTGCTCTCTTGTCCCCTTACTCCCCCCGCCCCTATTTTCCTGTAGGGGAAGATAGATTTCCATACCCAATTGAGTGTGTATATTATTCCCTCCTTAAGCCAAATCTAACGAGAATAAGTTTCACTCATTCCCTCTCACTTTCCCCTCCACTGTAAAAGCCTTTTCTTGTCTGTTTTATGTGAGATAATTTACCCCATTCTACCTCTCCCTATCGCCTTCTCCCAGTATAATCCTCTCTCACCCCTTAATTTTATTCTCCAGATATCACCCCTTCATATTCAACTCACCATATGCCCTCTATCTATCTATCTACCTATCTATCTATCTATTCGTATAATTTTTTTTCCCTCCAACTACCCTAATACTGACAAAGGTCTCATGAGTTACAAATATCATCTTTCCATGCTGGAATGTAAACAGTCAAACCTTAATAAATCCCTTATGATTCCTCTTTCCTGTTTACCTCTTTGTGTTTCTCTTGAGTCTTGTATTTGAAAGTCAAATTTTCTATTCAGCTCTGGTCTTTTCATCAAGAATGCTTGAAAGTCTTCTATTTCACTGAATATCCATTTTTCCCCTGAAGGATTATACTCAGTTTTGCTGGATAGGTAATTCTTGGTTGTAATCCTATCTCCTTTGCCCTCTGGAATATCATATTCCAAGCCCTGCGATCCCTTAATGTAGAACCTGCTAAATCTTGTGTTATCCTGATTGTGTTTCCACAATACTTGAATTGTTTCTTTCCGAACCATTCTTCTTGATAGATTAGTGGTCAAAGGGACAAAGGATATGAACAGGCAGCTTTAAAAAAACTTTTAGCACATTTGTCATTTAATATAATGCTTGTAATTATTCAGTGGAAAAGTAATTTTAAAAATCAAAACCAATTATTAATTTTCTTTTTGCCCCTGAATTAGTCATGTTTCAAAAAAAAAGAAAGAAAAAAATATGCTTCAGTTTGTACTCCAAGTCCATCAGTTATTTATCTGGAAATGAATGACATTTTTCATCAAATCCTTTGGAACTGTGGTGGGTCATTGTGTTGATCACAATGATCACTAAGTCTTTTACAGTTGATTATCTTTACAATATTGCTGTCACTGTATAAATTGTTCTCCTAGTTCTGCTCACTTCACTCTTCATCAGTTCATATAGGTCTTCTTAGGTTATCCTGAAACCCTCCTTAATTATTTTTGAAAATTGTGTTTTTATTTTTAGTTATAAATTCTCTTCCTCCCATCACTCTCTTCCCCACTTATTGAGATGGTAAGAAATATGATTCATGTGAAGTTATGAAAACCCTATTTCCACATTAGCCGTGTTCCCACATGTTCTCCCCCACCACCAAAGCAAGAAAAATAAAGAAAGGAAAAAGATATAATTCAATCTGTATTCTGAGTCCATCAGTTCTCTATCTGTAGGTGGATAGCATTTTTCATCATGAGTCCTGTAGGGTTGTGGTGGATCATTTTATTGAACAGAGTTACTAAGTCTTTCATAGCTGTTTACCTCTACAACACTGCTATTACTGAATATATTTTTCTCCTGGTTCTGCTCACTTCACTTTGCATTAGTTCATATAAGTCTTACCAGGTTTTTCTGAAACCATCCTGCTCACCATTTCATATAGCACAGTAGTATTCCATCACTATCATATACCACAGCTTTCTCAGCCATTCCCCAATTGATGGGCATCCCCTCAATTTCCAATTCTTTGCCCTCACAAAAAGAGCTGCTATAAATATTTTTGTATATATGAGACCTTTTTCTTTTATCTATTTGGGGTATAAACCTAAAAGTGATATTGCTGGATCAAAAGGTATGCATAGTTTAAGAGATTTGGGGGCATGGTTCCAAACTGCTCTCCAGAATGGTTAGATCAGTTCATAGCTCCACCATTATTAGTGCATTAACTTTCCCACAGATCCTTCAGCATTTGTCATTTTCCTTTTCTGCCATCTTATACAATCTAGTGGTTAAGTAACCATGAGGTGATAAAATTATTTTAATTTTCATTTTTCAAATTCTTAGTGATTTAGAGCATTTTAAAAAATATAGCTATTGATAGCTTAGATTTCTTCCTCTGAACACTGTCTGTTCATATTCTTTGTCCATTTATCATTTGGGGAATGACTTTCTTATTAATTTGGTTCAGTTCCTAATATTTTAGAAATAAGACCTTTATCAAAGAAAATAACTGCAAAGATTTCCCCCCAGTTTACTGCTTTTTTTTAATTTTATCTATATTTGGTTTTGTTTGTTCAAAAACTTTTTAATTTTGTGTAATCAAAATTGTCCATTTTACCTCCTGCAAACCTTTTCACCTCTTGTTTGGTCATGAACTCTTTCCCTATCAACTGATCTGACAGGGAATTTCCTCCACACTCCATTAATTTGCTTGTGATATCACTCTTTATGTCTAAAGCATGTATCCATTTAGCACTTATCTTAGTATGTTGTGTGAGATGTTGATCTATGCCTAGTTTCTGCCAGGTTACTTTTTGGTTTTGCCAACAATTTTCATCAAATCTTTGTGAATTCTTGCCCCAACAGCAGGAATCTTTAGTTTTATCAAGCACCAGGTTAGTGTCCTCATTTGCTTCTATATAGTTGTACTTCATCTATTCTATTAATCAACTGCTCTATTTCTTATCCAGTCTCAAATTGGTTTTTTTTTATAGTATAGTTTGAGATCTTATACTGCCAGTCCCCCTTCCTTCATATATATTTTTTCAATGATTCCTTTGATATTAATAGAAAACTTTCAAAAGAGGAAATTCAAGCTGTCAACAACCTTATGAAAAAATGTTCCAGGAACAGTGGATAGAGCTCCAGCCTTGAAGTCAGGAGGATCTGAGTTCAAATCCTCTCTCAGGCACTTGACGCTTACTGGTTGTGTGACCCTGGACAAGTCATTTAAACCCTATTGCCTAGCAAAAAAGAAAAAAAAAATGTTTCAAATCACTAATAAGAAAAATGCAAATTAAAGTAACTGAGGTTCTGTTTCACATTTATTAGACTAGCAAAGAAGACAAAAGAAAATGACAAATGTTTAAGGGGCTATTGGAAAAATGCATATTAATACACTGTTGGTGGATTTGTGAATTGGTCCAGCTATTCTGGAAAACAAATTAGAAGTATGTTCAAAATTTTCTAAACTGTACATACTCTTTGACCCATTGATATGGCTTCTAGTGGTGGTTTCTACTGCCTTTCTCTACCTAGAGACAATAGCATTTCTTCCTCCTCACTGGAAAACTACCAGGAACAGAGAACTTTTTGTCAATTTGGGACATTTGTTTGCATACGCAATTCCAACTCAGCAATCAATTAAAACTTTTTGGCACCATGAAGTAAATCAACAGAAAACATTCAGGATTCCCGTTTATGTTCTGAATCAAGGACAGGGCCCTGTCATTGCTTCTTATCACGAATTTGCAGAAACAGGCTCACTCAGTCTGCATGTGGGCTGATACCAGGCAGAACACATTGCTCATGCTCCTAAAGACTGGCTTTCGTTGACCAGTCCGCTCTAATATACTACTACCTTTGTGGGTAAGAGAGAAATGTAAGTCAGATGACAGTGCATTTAAGTGGATTTGTAAATCAGAACAACTCATCACATGTAAAAAGTCTTCATTAATGTTTTAATATCAATCCACTAAAATTTCTTTAGTGCGGTGCCACAGGGCTCTGTTTTTGATCAACCCACTGGAACAGAACGCTTGATGAATCAGGAAGCATCTAGAGAGAAGAAATGCTCCTGCTAAAGAATAGTCCCCAAGTAGCTGAAGGACTGTCTTGTGGGAAAAGGATTTCATTTCTTGTTTGTTGCTTCGGAGGGCTCAATGAGTAGAAAGCAGAAGAAGGTAGACTGGGGATTGATATAAGGAAAAAAAAACTTCCTAACAACTAAAACTATCAACAGTGGAACAGGATGCTTTAAAAAGTAGTGAGAGCTCTGTCACTGGAAGAATTCAAGACGAAGAACATAGAGAACATTGTAAAAAGATTCCTCCATTGAGGGGCATCTAGGTGGCCCAGTGGATAGAGCACTGGCCCTGGAGTCAGGAGGACCTGAGTTCAAATCCATATTAATTATCTGAGCTTAGAGTGTAGGTCAACCAAGGAAACACTGATAACGCTACATTGACTGTAGACCGCAGAATCAGATTCTGAGCAGGGCTTACATAATTACATCTCCAATAAAGATATGAGGAGTCATATACCCTGTGCTAAGGAAAAGGGTAATTGAATCCTTGGAAGTCCAGGCCAGCTGATTCATTAAGAAGCGAGGAAAATAAAATAAAATAAAATAAAAGGGGCAGCTAGGTGGCACGGTGGATAGAGCATCAGCCCTGGATTCCCTCAGGAGGACCTGAGTTCAAATGCGGCCTCAAACACATAACACGTACTAGCTGTGTGACCCTGGGAAAGTCACTTAACCCCATTGACTAGCCCCGTCCCCATCCCCAAAAAAATAAAATAAAAAAGAAGTGAGGAGAATTGGCATCCTTACCCAGGTGTAGTTTTTCTCTGAAGTGTCTGCCAAAAGCAACAAACAAGCCATAGACAGAACCCATTGAAACATGGTCCAGTAATCACTTCTTTTATGCAATGGGTTTCCTGATGCAGTATTTATGTTCCTGACTCCAGATCCCTTCAGGATCCTGATCTCTATGGACATTCTCCTGAAAAACTGGTGTGAGGAGGTGATTTGGCTAAAATTTTTTTTCTTTTGTTCTTTCTTCAATCCACTTTCACCTCAAAGGCAAGCCAGACCATGCAGACGCTGTAAGCAGCTGTCAGTTGATAGGCAATTATCTCTTTTGTAGGCATACAAATTTCCCAGTAGAAGGGTATATTCTCTATCAAACAACTCCAACTCCTGCAAGGGTCTATATAACTTGTTCTTGCCCTATCAGTTGGGATGTGTGGAGGACAAAAAGATGAAGGAGAGGATAAGGGAGGGTGTTAGGCCAGGCTCCTCAGACAGTCAGGCCTGGTTCAACTAGATACTATTTCTTTCTATCTTAACAACTCTCTGCTTCTAAGTGTAACTAACCCTTGTGCCAAACACTCTCATGATACATTAGGGGGCTTTTCCTACTATAGACATAGAGGTAGTAGGTGGCTCAATGGAGAAAGTGCTGGGGCAGCTAGGTGGCTCAGTGGTTAGAGCACCAGCCCTGGATTCAGGATGACCTGAGTTCAAGTCCAGCCTCAGACACATAACACTTACTAGCTGTGTGACCCTGGGCAAGTCACTTAACCCCATTGCCTAGCCAAAAAAAAAAAAAAGAGAGAGAGAGAGAGAAAGTGCTGATGTGGAGTCAGGAAAACCTAAGGATTTGCTGCCTCGGATGCTTGCTCATTCTGTGACCCTCAGCAAGTCACTTCAACTCTCTCAGCCTTGATTTCCTTATCTGTAAAATGGGGACAATAATTTTGCAGAATTCTTATGATGATTAAATGAGATTATATAGATAAAGGCTTTTGCAAACCTTAAGACTTTATAAATGCTGGTTATTATTATGCATGATGACTTTCAGTAACATGAAGCCAAATCCTCACCTCAGCCTGCTCTTAAGATTAATTCTCTTTATAAGAAACCTTCCTCCCACAAGTACAGTCACAGCTCACTACTTTCTATCTGTTTAGGGGGGATGGGGGAGACTTTTCTTCCCTCCCTTTCTCCACCTTCATGCTGTTCCTCATGGCCTTCCCAGCTCCTCAGAATGGCCACCCCCAGGCCTCCAGTTTCTTAGGCAAAACGTGGAAAAATCACTATATTTCTCTCATCTTTCAGTATAACCTCCCTGTTCAAAATAAACTCTAAAACCCTTCTTTTCCCCTCAGGCTGTTTTATGTAAAATTCACAGCACTTGCCAATAAATTACATGTTTTACCTGCTATGAGCATTTTCTTTTGTTTGCATTTATTTCTTCCCTTTACTGTTAAGGAGACTTTTAAACTCCTGCCTTGTCCCAGTTGGATTGAGAGTGGAGAGGGCTTGTTTGCTCTTGAAGGGAGATGTCTGGTTTTCCTCAGGGGTCATTTTTAGATTGGTGGGAGCAAGAAAGAAAAAAGTCAAATGGGGGGGTGGAAGGAGCTCCCCTTTGGGAGAAGTACTGACTTTGGGATTTTAGCTGCACGTGTCATTCCTAGTCTCCCAGGGACATCTCCTTATGCTTGGTCCCTTGGAAAATGTTTAAAAGAATTTCACAGTGGGCCACTCTCCATGAGCTCACCAGTCTTTTGCCCTTTGCTGTCTTTTGTTTGTTCTATCCACCCCAGGAGGAAAAAGTCAGCTTTTTAATAACCAGTTCCCCATTATTTGTTTTACAATATGTGGGAGTAATGTTGCCTCAGGACTTTTCAATTTTGAAAGAATTTCCCATAGGCAGTTTCTCCTGTAGGGATGGAATGGTTCCAGAGAAGTTATTTTCTCTGAACAGATGTAGCCTGAAACCCAAATTGTTTTGTGTGTTGTCTCCCCCATTAGAATGTGAGTTCCTTGAGGACAGTGACTATATTTTTGCCTTTCTTTTTATCCTTGGCACTTAGAACAATGCCTGGTACACAGTAAGCATTTAATAAAAGCTTGTTGCCTGACTGACTGGGAGATAATGACATTTAAAGATTAGTTTTTAATTTACTAATTTATTTTTAGTTTTCAACGTAAGATTTTGAGTTCCAAATTTTCTCCCCCTCCTTTCCCTCCATCTACCCCAAGATGGCATGCGATCTGATATAGGCTCTACGTACACATTCATATTAAACATATTTTCATATTAGTCATGTTGTAAAAAAGAATTAGAACCAATGGGAGGAACCATGAGAAAGAAGAAACAAAGAGAGAAAGAGAGAGAGAGAGAGAGAGAGAGAGCAAATAGTATGCTTTGATCTGCATTCAGACTCCACAGTTCTTTTTCTGGATGTGGACAGCATTTTCCATCATGAGTCTTTTGGAGCTGTCTTAGATCCTTGCATTGCTGAGAAGAGCTAAGTCCATCAAAGTGAGTCATCACACAATGTTCCTGGGACTGTGTACAGTATTCTCCTGGTTTTGCTCACTTCACTCAGTGTCAGTTCAGTTAATGACATTTAAAGAAGAAGGTACCTTCCCAGGAACCTAGCCAGGCCAAACATCTCATTCAAGTCCCACCCTGGATGCATACATAGCCAGGGCATATCTGAGGGCAGAAAGCTAGAAGAGAATCCTTTTTTGTTGTTGTTGTTGTTGTTGTTTTAAATTTTCCTTTGGGGTTCAGAATTCAGACTTGGGCAGCTGAACTCCTAGATTGAGTTCTCCATTTTCTCTGCTAATAGAAGTGGACTTTCTTTCAGATTTCTGTTCCTTCACCTTTCCACCAATCAGCAGGAATGAGAAGGTCTCTCCTAACCCTAAATCTACCATCCTATAGTGCCAGGGAGATATTGTTCTAGGTCTAGGGGGATACAGGGAAGATACTGTACTTCAGGATCTTACTGACTTGTAGGGAGCTAGGGCATACACACATGAATAATAGTTAAGGAGTAATGTAAGATGGGAATACAAGACAGATCCCAAGGTAATATAGCATATAGTGAATAACATATTGATGATATAAATAATATAGGCAGCTTGGTAGGAACAGCAGATAGGCTCCCTGAGCCTGGAGTCAGGAAGGTCTGAGTTCAAATCCAGCCTCAGATACTTACTAGCTGGGTGACCTTGGGTAAGTCATTTAATTTCTGTTTGCCTCAGTTTCCTCAACTGCGAAATGGGATAATAATAGTGCCTACCTCTCAGGGTTGTTGTGAGGAACAAATGAGGTAATATTTATAAAAACGTTTAGCCTAGTGCCCAGCATATAATAGGTGCTATATAAATTCTTATTCCCTTACTTCCCTACCCTACTACTACTGTTATTTGGGATGTTCAGGAGGACTAGTACCTCTGGAATGAGGGCTTGCAGATCCCTTTTCAGGGCTGCTCTAGATGACCTTTGGTGTCCACCCGATTCACCCAATTCTCACCTGTGGCTCCAACAAGCTATAGCACGTGTGGTGGCTATACCCCAGTAAACCATCTCAGCAGACAGCTAAACCAGGTTAAAGGTAACTGACAGATCTCAAACTTGCCTGTGAGTTAGGGGGATGTCTACCCCAAACATGTGAAGACTTTCCCTGATGCAATGGGCAAATGAGAACTATCTGTTGCAGTGGCCATGAAGGCACCTGAAGCAGATACCATGGAATGCTTAGAGCTTGGCCAGGCACTGAAGACGCCAAAGGTCATCCACTACACCCCAGGACAGCACCAGTCATCTTGGCTTTTGTCTTGCCACTGGACTTCAGAGAGAGTGAGGCCGATGACTTTGTGCAACTCTGCCTCACCTAAATGTAATTCAAACACAAGTCAAGATATCACCCATGATGTCATTGGTCCTCCTTGAAAACAATGGATAAACAACTACTATTAATGCTGCTAGCTAGCATTTATATAGTGCTTTAAAGTTAATAAAGTGCTTTACAACAACTCTGTAAGGTAGGTGCTGTTATTATCTCCATTTAACAGATGAGAAAACTGAGTCTGAAAGTAGTCATACAGCAATGTGTCTGAGGTGGGATTTGAACTTGGGTCTTTCGAACTCTAAGTCCAGCACTCTAAGGAGAAAAGGGAGAAGTAGCCTCAGAAGGCTTCCTCCTGGAGATGAGACAGGAGTTATCTGAAGGACCATTAGGATATGATAAGGCAGGAATGGTATGAGCAACAGTCCCAAGATGAAGAGGTAGGTGCAACAGACAGTGAGTAGATTAGTTTGCTTAGAGAGATGATTCACAAAGGGAATTATTTCTTCTAAGATGATTAGCCACCTGGACTTTAATCCTATTAATATTATTAAGTTTTCTAAAACAGAAAGTAAGAGGCTTAATCTTTAACTTAGCCACCTTAAGCTTTCCTAAATGAGGTCAGCTGCTTTCATTTTGGGATCAGAAAAGGGCACCATTGGCCTAGAGAAACATCTGAGTCTGCTTTTAGAGCAGTTATGAGGTGCGCAGAGGAATGTAGGAACTGACTCTGACCTGTTTGAACTAGACCCAGCCATAACCTTGATGGCAACAACTTCGTCTGGGTCACATTGAAAAAAAGAAAAAAAATGACCATACTTTTTAATTAATGCATTTTGTTTTCACATCTAGTCATCTTACGCCCTGCCCATCTCTCAGCATAACACCCAGGACTTAACAGTGCCTGGTCCATAGTAAACACTTAAAAATGCTAATTTACTTGACTATTTATGCCTAGAAAAACCCTCCTTTAGGACAAAGAAAAAAAGGAATAACATCTGTGGCATGTATACAATGCCCTGTCCCTTGACTTTCTACTGGCAGTGAGGGGTTTCATTATCTATTCTCAGAAACTTTCATTGGTTTGCCAATTTCTTGGAGTTTGACTTTTATCATTGTCTTATCTTTCCACATTTACATCATTTCTTATCATTTACATTATTGTAGTTATTGGGCCAATTCTATTCTGCCATTGGTTCTGCTTCTTTCATTCTGGATCAATTTTTACAAATCTCTGGGTCATGTTTTCATATAGGATTGTTTATTTGTGTAACAGATTGTCTGTGCTGGGTAGTAATTTTTATTATTACCCAGGCAGAAAAAAAAAACACACACTAGAGATTTTGAAGTGTGGAAAAACTTCTTTCATTTTCTTAAACCTTAAATTTCTCAGTTCTTTAAGATACAGGGGTTTTGGAAACTTTGAGAAAGTAAGCTGAGAAGAAAGTTAGGTCTGTGATGTTAAAATTATATCATCAGCACCATAGGATTTAAAGCTGGCAGGGACCTGAGAAAACACCTACTTAAAAACTCTTCATTCAACAGGTGAAGAAACTAAGGCTCAGAGGAGGATGTCTTGACTAAAATCCCCCAGCTAATTAGTTGCAAAAGTACCAAGGACTCCTAATGCCAGTCCAATACTCTTTCTACTCTACCATATTGCCTCTGTGGCTATATGTAAGAGGTAAATAGGGAATGTCAAAAGTCCCAAACAAAGGCTCACATCCCTGAAAACTCATCAAACTGGTCAGAGAACCTTCTGATTACCTATTACATATGGAAATTCAAAGGCATTGAAGTTCCTCATCTTTGTGAAATCTCCAAATATTTTCATTTCTAGGTTATTTGAAATATAAGTAAGAGATATTGAGTAATCCTTTATAAGCACTCAAGGTAACAAAGTCATATGTGGTATGTCACAGCCTTTATTTTAAATCACAGAAAATACAGAAGGCACAGAAGACTCACAGAAGCTCCAAAATAAGTACAAAAACAAACAAACAGACGTATTAAGCACTTGCAGTAGATTGTAAATTCCCCTCTAAAGGAAACTGAAATTGGAGTTGCCAGCTAGGCAACATTCTGACATTTTGGTGAGTCCCAGATGGGCCACCCTTTCTTATGGCTTAAGAGCAGTCAAGGTCCTCTATATACCTGTTACCCCATCCCCCTAACAGTTTTTGTCTCAGGTGAAAAAACCTCTAGGTACTGCTCTATTCTGTCTAGAACCTTTAGAATACAAAAGTGGCATGAACAATAATTAGAGTGTCCATTAGCTAAAAAGGACAGGAAGAAAGACTGACCACCAAAAGGAGAAAGCATTAGATGGGTGTGCCCTGGGTGAGACCATAATAGCTTTTACATATAAGGAACCATTACCCCAGTGAGAATTATTTTTTTAAGTATAATGTATATTTTTATAGTGTTTTGTATTTTACAAAGAGCTTTCTTCACAGCAACTCTGTAACGTCTGGAGAACAAGTAGTATTATTCCCATTTTACAGGTGAGGAAACTGATTTTTGGAAAAGTTACGACTTGTTTAAGATCATACAACTAGTATGAAAAGCTACGAACCAGCACTGACTCAGTCTGATAATCAAGGAGATAACTCTTCAGGCTCACCTTGGTGCATCCCTAAGGACACATGAGACGAAGACCCTACCCCATGGATGGAAAATGAGATAGATGGGCCTCAGACAGGGACTCTCCACGTTCCACAATAAAGAAAGGAAGGGAATCAGCTATCACCAATAAACTTATTTTATATTCCTTAATTTTGAGGGTGGGTCCCTGGGAAAGTCTCTTGTTTTGGATTATAGTAGACGTCTTGGTTTCAATATAGTGAAATGAGCCTGGCGTCTGGAGTCCAAGAACCTAGGTTCAAATCCCTACTCTTACCCTTACCCCATCTGTGACCTTGGACAAGTTACTTACCCCTGGCCTCAATTTCCTACTCTAGAAAGAGTTGAGATTGGGCCAGTTGGCCTCTGAGGTCCTTTCACCCTCTAGGTGTGTGATATTAATACACTAAAGGACTTGGAAATGATAACAACTGTGTTGCAAGGTCAGCAGCAACTGCATCCTTGATCACACCTTTAGATCCACTTCCTCTTCTCTTGAGAGTGCTTGTGCCAGAGGTCATGGGTCTCTGATAGCCTTTTTTTTTTTTCATTATAAAACTTTATAACCATCAACAAGGACAAATAATCAAATAAATTAATAAAATAAAGGACAAAATCATATCTAAAACAATAAACTATCAAATATTTATAATTCGTTAAAAGGAAATATGCAAAAGTACACTTTTAAAAAATGATCATTTAATACCTCCTTTGGGGAACATCCCCAGTAATTCACACTCACAGGTTCGGTTTCCCAGAAAGTGGCTGGTCTTACTCTTAGAGTTCAAAGGTAACCCTGTCGGGCTATACTTCCAACATTGTACAGTTGAGTCCCTACTTGGGTGCTTCCTATCAGGCAGTAGTTTCAAATAGCTCTTATCAAAGGCATTTACTCAAATAGCAACTCAAGAACAATTGGCACTGAGCTCCCTCCTAAAAAAAAATCCTATGGTGCACTTTGCCACAAATACACACAGAGGCCATGGGAGAAGTTGGCTCAAACTTAAAATACATTGAGGCACACATGTAGGCTATACATGTGGCACAGGGTAGCTCACAACTCCTAGACTTGAGGGCCTAGAAGTCTTTTCCCTCTTCATGGAGCCCTCATAGCTTTTCTGGGGGCGGTGTAAGCATCTCCAGCATTCCTTTTTGTCATAAGTATCCTGCTTCTTGAAGCTTCCTCCTTCATTGGGTGTCTCTTGACTAAATTTACTTAATCTTGACTAATCTGACTAAACTCTGTGTGTCTCTACTTCCTCTCCTATCAGCTACTGTCATAATAGTGGATATTGAAACCGTCACTTTGCAGGCTTCCTAGGATATACAGACATTTTACAACTCACAGAGCCACTTGTATGCTTCCATCTTGGAATACTCATTTAGCTAAGATCAGGAAAGAAGAGAGAAAGATAAAGAGGTAGCCATGTGATCACAACCTCTTCATTTGCAGTCACCCCCACCCCATACCCCACCTAACCCACTCTTAGGACCAACTGGAAGAATTGATGGATCACTCCAGGGCTTATAAAAGCAAGCTACTGGTCTCTTAGAGTCTCTTGCTTCTCTGTATTTTTAAATTTGTAAATAAAACTTTTTTTAATGTTTTCAGCCTCATGAGCCTGAGGGCTTGTAATAGTGAACTAGTAAATGCCCTTGGGAGAGTGCTAGGAGGAATGACATCCTCAAGTTCCACAAGGGTTTGTGGGAGCAACAAGGCAGAGAAGTGAAAGGTCTCCAAAAAGTACCTAGTCCCTTCATGTCAGAGGGGACTCTTTGACTCAAGGACTACTTTATACAATAGTATAGACATCGTCCACATATAATCCTTCTACTAATGTGATCACTAGGTCAAAGGGTACGATCAGTTTTGTAACTTTTACTGTATATTACTAGGTTGCTTTCCACCTGACCTTTGGCTTTGTTTTCCTTTTCACGCAGTTGTAATCATTGTGTACACTGTTCTGGTGGTATTGATTTCACTTTGCATCCCTACGGATCTTGGCTGTAGAGCTGGAGGAGACCTCAGAAGCCACAAAGTCCAACCCCTCTCACTTTACAAATGAGGAAACTGAGACCCTGAGAGGTGAAATGATTTGCCCAACCTCTCACAGGTAGTAAGGATCATAGGTGGAGTCTGAACCCAAGACCTCTGTCTCCAGGGCCAGTATTCTTCCAGTGTAGGATGCTGACTTCATGTAAGTCTTTATGGATTTCCCTGTGTTCTTCATGTTTAGACCTTTTTTTTTATAGTTCATAATACTCTAACTGATGAGTTGGCTAGGGCACTGAGAGGTATAGTGGTGGTGGTGGTAGTGGTGATAGTAGTAGTAAAAACTGTATAGCTAGCATTTGTGTAGTGTTCTAAGTGTATAGTGCTCTAAGGTTTGCAAAGAACTTTACAAATATTATCTCATTTAATCCTCACAACACCTCTGTGAAGTAGATGCTATTATTATTCCCATTTTACAAATGAGGAAACTGAGGCTTAGAGAGGGTTTTTTTCTTTTTTTTTGGTGAGACAATGGGGTGAAGGGACTTGCTCAGGGTCACACAAGTGGCATGTATCAGAAGTAGGACTTAAATCCTAAATTACATTATGCCATTATGTTGAATCTCCAGTATACCATATTTTACACTAATCTACTATAATTCATTCAGTTGTTCTTCAATTGTTGGACATAATAGGTTGTTTCCAGGTTTTTGTTATTGTTATAATTAAAGCAGCCATGAATAGCTTTGTATAAACAGATCCTTTTTCCTTCTCATGTTTTACAATTTTTTTCTTTTTTATTATGAACTGAACAAACATTGACAAACATGGATATTTCCATATTCAAAGAATTAAAAAAGAGAATGGCATTACTTGGGACTGTGAATCTCTATTACATACATATTTTATGTGTGTGTATTTTTACATATACATATGTATATATATGATAGCTAGCTAGCAACATTGATCTACTTGTCTGTTTCCTGAGCTTCATTCTGCTCTCTTCTATGTATTCTTTAAATGTTTCATTGACACTTTTTCTTTGGCTTCACTGTAACTATTCCTATACTCCCCTTTACTCTTCTCCCTTCCCCAACAAAAGCTTCATTTTGTAACAAGTAAGTATAGTTGAACAAAAGTTCACACATTAGCTGTGTTTGAAAATGCATGCCTCATTCTGTACCTCTGATCCACCACCTCTCTACCAAGAGGTGGAAAGCATGCTTCATCATCAGTCTTCTGGAGACATTACTGGTCATTACATTGATTGGAATTCTTAAGCTGTTCAAAGTTGTTGTGTTTTCCTTGTTATATTATTGTGTACCTAGTTCTACTCACTTCACTCTGCATTACTTTATTCAAGTCTTTCCAGGTTTCCCTGAAACCATTCCTTTACTCATAACATTTGTCATCATAATTCATATGCTCTAACTTGTTTAGACATGCCATAACTGATGGTCACTCACTTTGCTTCCAGTTCTTTCCAAGTGACCTTTCTGACTTGTAGCTGAAAACTATACGTGTTATTTCTCCCATTAGAAGGTAAGCTTCTTGAGAGCAGGGACTGCCTTTCTTTTCTATTTGTATCTCCAATAGTTAACATAGTGCTTTGCACATAAGAAGGATTTGATAAATGCTTTTCATTCATTCAGTCTTTGGTACAACAGAAAATGCTGCTATAAATATCTTTGTATATTTTGGTCTTTTCCATCTGTCTTTGGTCTCTTGGGCTATGAAGCAGGAGCAATATCACCACCACAACCCCCCCCCCCCCCCCCAACCCCAGGCAACTTAATTATTCCTTTGAAAGTAATGAGACCATTCTTGAGATTTGGTAGGTTTAGGAGATTAAGGTTTCAGGGTGGTGACATCATTTTCTGGTTATCTGAATTCAAAGCAGCTCCAGGAGCACTCTGATGCTTAGCTGAAGCATAATGATGGGTAACTCAGGCAAAGGAGTGTCGTTTAGTTGAATCAGCTTGAGGTGACCTCAATACCTATCCTAGTTGAATATCTTCTACTATTGGTAAGTAAATCACGTTTTCGTAACTGTGAAATGTCTTGTTTTTTTCCAGTATCAAACCTAAATTACAAGGGAATTGGCCTGAATCAGACCCAGCTCAGAAGAGGGTATATGCCTAGGACTGATACCATTGTCTTAAAGGGAATGCACAATGTAATGACTTTTTTTTCAGATGGTTCTGAATGCCCAATACACAGTTCTACCAACAGTGTATTAATGTGCCTGTCTGTCAGAGTCCATATCCCTTCTAACAATTCTGTTTTTCCTTTTTTTTGTTAAAATAATATCTATAGTCCGATGAGTGTGAGATAGAATCTCAGTTGTTTTAATGTGTATTTCTTTTACTATTAATGATTTAG
This sequence comes from Vombatus ursinus, assembly GCF_900497805.2. Classification (NCBI taxonomy): domain Eukaryota; kingdom Metazoa; phylum Chordata; class Mammalia; order Diprotodontia; family Vombatidae; genus Vombatus; species Vombatus ursinus. Next base: position 26,346,688 of record NW_020954580.1, on the reverse strand, counting down.
AGCATTTTTCATCTGGCAGGTAATAGCTTACTTTTCTTCTTTTGAGAATTGCTTGTTCATATCCTCTGACCACGTACCTTTTGGTTAATAACTCTTGTTCTTGTATATTTGAATGACTTCCTTATATATCTTGTATATCAGGTCTTTATTAGAGAAATTTGTCTCAAAATTTTTCAAAGTTGTTTTCCTCTTCTAATTCTAACTACATTGATTTTGTCTGTAGAGAAGACTTTTAATTTTATGTAATTAAAATTGTCCATTTGACCTCTTATTATTCTACTAAGGTCAAAATGGGTATATAATTTAGACATAAAGGGTGATACCATTAGCAAATTAGGACAGTATGGAATAGTTTACTTGTCAGATCTATGGATAAAGGAAGAATTTATGACCAAATAAAAGACAGAGAACATTACAAGATGTAAAATGGATGATTTTGATTATATTAAATTAAAAGGTTTTGCACAAACAAAACCAATGCAGTCAAAATTAGAAGGAAAACTGGGGGAAAAATTTACAGCAAGTGTCTCTGATAAAGACCTCGTTTCTTAGATCTATAGAGAACTGAGTCAAATTTATAAGAATACAAGTCATTCCCCAATTGATAAATAGTCAAAGGATATGAATAGGCAGTTTTCAGACAAAGAGATAAAAAACTGTCTATAATAATGTGAAAAAATGCCCTAAATCACTATTGATTAGAAAAATGCAAATTAAAACAACTCTGAAGTATCTTGTCACACCTGTCAAGTTGACTAATATGACAGAAAAGGAAAATGATAAATGTTGGAGGGGATGTGGGAAAATTGGGACACTCACAAGTTGGTGATAGAATTATGAACTGATCCAACTATTCTGGAGAGCAATTTGGATCTATGCCCAATGAATTATAAATCTGTGCATACCTTTGGACCCAGCAATACTACTATTAGGTCTATATCCTGAAGAGATTTTTTAAAAAGGAAAAAGATAGGGGCAGCTAGGTGGCATAGTGGATAGAGCACCGGCCTTACATTCAGGAAGACCTGAGTTCAAATCCAGCCTCAGACACATAACTCTCACTAGCTGTGTGATCCTGGGCAAGTCACTTAATCCCATTGCCTAGCTCGCCCCCCGCCCAAAAAGGAAAAAGATATATATATATGTATGTATATCATATATATATGAAAATATTCATAGCTATTTTTGTAGTGGCAAAGAATTGAAAATTGGGGAATGGCTGAACAAGTTGTAGTATATGATTGTAATGAAATACTATTGTGTTATAAGAAATTATGAGCAGGTACTCTCAGGAAAACTCGAAAGGACTTACATGAACTACTGCAAAGTGAAATAAGCAGAACCAGAAGAACATTGCACACAGTAACAGCAATATTGTTCTATGATCAACTGTGAATGACATAACTATTCTCAGCAATACAATGATCCAAGACAATTCCAAAGGACTCATGATGAAAAATTCTATCCACCTCCAGAGAATTAAGTGATGAATTCTGAAAGTAGATCAAAGCATACCATTTTTCACTTTATTTTTTTTCATGGTTTTGGTTTTTTTTTGGTCTATTTTCTTTCACAACATGACTAATGGAAATATGTTTTGGATGATTGCATATGCATTACCCATATCAAATTGCTTGACTTCTCAATGAAAAGGGAGAGGTATGAGGGGTGGGAGAGAATTTGGAACTCAAAATAAAAAGAATATTAAAATTGTTTTTACATGTAATTAGAAAAAATAAAATATTATTACAATTTTTTTTAAAAAGAATTCTTCCACTATCCATATTTGTGAATTCCATGCTCGTCTAATTTGTTTGTGATGTGACCTTTTATATTTAGATCATGTACCCATTTGAAGCTTATTGTGGTATATGATGTGAACGTTTATCTCATCCTAATTTCTGCCAAAATGCTTTCCACTTTTCCTAGAAGTTTTTGTCAGATAGTTAGCTTTTACCCCAGGAGTTGAGATCTTTGACTTTATTAAACACTATTTTATTGTATTTATTTGCTTATGGATCATATGGACCTAATGTATTCTACCAATCAACTTTTCTACTTTTTAACCAGAACTGAATAGCTGATGCTTTGTGGTATTATTTGAGATCTGTTAGTATAAGGCTCCCTTCCTTAACTTTTATTCATCACTTCCTTTAAGAATCTTGATCTTTTTTTCCTCCAAATGAATTTTATTATTAATTTTCTAACTCTATAAAGTTTTGATTAATATGGCATAGACTAAATAAATTAATTTCAGTAGTATTATCATTTTTATTATGCTAGCATGGCTAGCAATCTCTTTCCACTTGTCTTCTTTCATTTTTGTAAAGAGTGTTTTGTAACTGTACTAATATATTTCCTGTGTGTCTTGGTAAATGGTCCTCTAGATATTTTATACATTCTGTAGTTATTTTGAAAGGAATTTCTTTTTCTGTCTCTTCCTGTATACTTTATTGGTAGTATACATAAAGGTTATTTTGTGTCTTTATTTTATAACCTGCTACTTTACTGAAGTCTGTTTAAATTAATTTTTAGTTGAAACTCTAGGGTTCTTTTAAGTAAACCATCATAGCATTTGCAAAAAATGATTGTAGTTTTGCTGTTTATTTCTGTAGTGGCGGGGAGATGATAGGGCACAGACAAATGGTTATACTTAGTTTAACACTTCATTATCTACCTCTTACTTTACTTATCCTGGGATGAGGAGCAAATCTCTCCTCCCTTCCTCCCTGTCCATGTGCGCATATAAAAAGAAGGACCTGAACTATATTCCAAGGTTCCCTTCAACTCTAAATCTGAGACTATTAACTTTTCTTCCTCTTCTCATTTATTTCTTCTTTTCTTTTACAAATATATTTGTTGGTATATTTTTGTACATTGTGTAAATTCCCCCTTCCATTCCCTTAGTTTTCCCCTCATAGAGAGTGATCTCATATAACAAGAATTTAAAAAAAAGAAAGGAAAAGGAGAAAAAAATCAGCAAATTGATCAATACTTTGCAAAATTTGACCATATATGAAACAGTCCACACCTGTGGACTCCACCCCTATCTCCCCCTTCTCTTTTAGTTTGGAACCCTCTTAATTAGATTTGCAAAATTCAAGCAAATACATTTTTACCAGCCATTGCTGGGTGTACTTCATCCTGGCCAGAAACCCATCATTCCTATGTTTTAAGCATTGTCCTTCCATAGATTCAAAAATCAAATAATTTGAGATTTGCAGATAAAGTAACTGCTTAGAAAAATTCCCTGCTTATAAAAGCAGAACTAGCCATCTCTCTGAAGCAGAAAATGTGGGGACTGTGGAGTGTGGTTTGCAGATATTAATTTCATAAAGTTTACAGCTTACTATAACTCCAGATCTCAAAGTCTCATCTCTTTGATTTTGGATTTGCTGTGAAAATACAATACACAACTTACATCTCAATAATCACTGTTAAGCATTTTGCCAAAAGGTCTTCAAGTGCAGGAAATGCTTTCATTCCATTCATAGTATCTCATGCTTGTGGTATTTCCATGATGTCTTCAGACAATAAAGGACAAATTGGCCCATAAAACAGACTGACCTTGTAATTTTCAAGGCTAGCATTGCTGTTATCTAATGCAGGTGGTATTTTCAAGTACCCATGCTTTCCTAGGGATAACATATTTCACAACTGGAATAGCCAGATGATTCCATCCTCCAGCACTTTTGATAACTTACATTTGAAGAAGACACAATGTTGTTTTTTTTTTTCTTTTATGGTCTAGACCAGTAGTTTTATCCTTGTGGGTGGTGATCTCCATATACGGAAACTTACTTTTCTGTTGCAAATGAGCTACTTCACCATAATTTAGAGCTTTAAAGAACTGATGGGAGTAGGGGGAGGAAGAGATGGAGTGATTTGCATATGGTCACCCAGATAATAGTTGTCAAGGGTAGGATTTGAACCTTGGACTTTCTGACTCCAAGACTGGTCCTCTACCTGTCATACCACATTGGCTCACATAATTGCATAAAAATGACTGAGCAACCTACCTTTAAAAATTAAAGTTATTTTTGCCATTTCTGTCATGGTGTCCCAGTTCAAATAAGCCTTCATGATAGACATGCTAAAGGAAGCCTATTTATTTATTTATTCAGGATTTCTTTTTCTTTACAAAGATGGGAAGTATTCAAAAGTTCAAAAAGTACAAAAGCCTTCACTGTGAATGAATCAGTAACTCCTAGATGAGAGTACAGTCACCCCTTTTCAGGGAAGTAGGCAAAATAAAGATGGTGGTAAAGACCACCATCCAGGTGGCTGGAAAATTAAAAGCAGAAATAGACCAGCTCCCAATGACACAGAAGACTGCGGATCCCAACTAGTTCCCAGTGAGCTACCTAGTCATTGTTTTATCTGCTCTGTAGGACAAGCTTGGCATTGAACCACTCTATGGGGAATTTATGTCGTTGTTACTAAAGCCATCATGACAGCAAGGATCGGCTTGACCTGTGGAGGAAGAACAAAGATTACCAGGGAAATCCTATACCTCATGTTTCTTCACTCCCAGTTAACAATAAATAAAGCATGCATGTGAGGTCTCAGGATGTCAGATGTGGGTTGCTACTTGACCTGATCTTACCTGGTAGGTCAATTAATTCTTAGTTGATTCATTTATTTATTGAATGCACACTAAATTCAAAGCATACTTTAAAAATATTTTTTTACCTTATGCATTTATATCAAAGTCAGTTCCATTTGAATCACTGTCTTACCTCCTCTCCCCCTCATCCCCATCCTTCCTTCCTTGTAACAGAGAAAAACAAAAATATTAAGCAAAACCAGCTGGCACTGTGACCATGTCTGATGATATATGCTAATTCTATATCCATGGGCTCCTTTTTCTCTACTGAGAAAAGGCAGGAGTGTTTCATTTTTAGTTTTCTAGAACCAAGATCATTATTTAAATTAGTCAGAGTTGGACTCAGAGCACATTTTAAACCGAAAACTGTAACTAGCATTGGGTAGATATGTATCCCTATAGCTTCAGGAGTTCTTAGCCTGGGTCTGAAAATATGTTTAAAAAAATTTTTTTTGACAGACATATTTCCTCTTTAGAGATTCATTCCTTTACGTTCTGAATAAAAGCCTATGTTCAGATGCAAATACTTCTGGCTAGGACAAAAGAAACTAACACCCTCAGGTATCAGAGATTTATCAGATTTAGGAATGTGGGGCAGCATAAGAGCATAGGTAACTTTGGGAATGGGGTGAGGTGAGAGAGAGGAAGACACTGAAAAAAAGGAAAAGGTTCAAAAAGGAAAAGTGGAGGGCATTAAAGATCAACAAAAGTACCAATTATGCCTCAAATTTAAGTCTTTCATACTAATATTAATAGCTAGCATTTATATGGTGCTTTAAGGCTTGCAAAGCACTTTGCAAATACCATCTCATTTGAGACTGACAACAACCCTGGGAGGTAGGGGCTAGTCTTATCCCCATTTTACAAATGAGGAAACTGAGGCAGAAAGTGGTTAAGTGACTTGTTGAGTCACATAACTAATTAGTATCTGGGGCTGCATTTGAAGGCAGGATTTCCTGAATCCAAGTTCAAAGCTCCATCAATTATGCCACCTAGCTACCTAGAGAGCAAACTGATGGAGTGGACTGAGCATTGGACTTGAAGTCAAGAAGTTGTGAGTTCAAAATCAAGTTCACCTGTGTGTCTCTGGCCCTCAGTTTCATCATCTGCATATTGGGATCATAATAGCATCCACTTCCCAGAGTTGTAAGGATTAAATGAGATAACTTTTTTGCCACTTAATAGTATTTTATTTTTTCCAATTACATGTAAAGATAGTTTTCAATATTCACTTTTATAAGATTTTGAGTTCTGAATTTTCCCCCCTCTCTCACTCCCCTCCCCAAGACAGCACAGAATCTGATATAGTGTATACGTGTATCATCATATTAAACACATTTCCATATTAGTCATGTTGTGAAAGATGAATCAGAACTAAAGAGAAAAACCACAAGAAAGGGAAAAAAAAGAGAGAAAATAGTATGCTTCAATCTGTATTCAGACTCCATAGTTCTTTCTCTGAATGTGGATAGCATTTTCCATCACGAGTCTTTTGGAACTGACTTAGGTCATTGCATTACTGAGAAGAGCTAAGTCTGTCAAAGTTGGTCATTGCACAATGTTGCTGTTACTGTGTACAATGTTTTCCTGGTTCTGCTCACTAAATAAGTTAACTTTTGTAAATAACATCGCAAAACTTGAAATGCTATATAAAGATGAACTGTTTTATAGTTTGCAATGCACTTTCCTCCCAACAACCACCCAGTGGGATGGATAGTGCATGTAATAATGGCCTTAGGTGAGGGAGACAGGTGAGGAAATGGAAGCTCAGAGTTACTGACTGACTTATAAAACTAGTAAGTCTGCTTTGCTGGATGCTTCTCCAGATCATGCTTTTTCACTATAGGAGTCCCACCTGATTCTGTCCTGGGCCCTTTGCTCTTCTTCTTCCATACTATTTTACTCGGTGTTCTCCTCAGCTCCTGTGGATTTAATTATCATCTCTATGCTGATGATTTTCAAATCTACCTTTCCTGCCTTACTCTCCGCTGACCTCCAGTCTCACATCTCCAACTGCCTTTCAGACATCTCAAATCAGATGACTGGTAGATATCTTAAACTCAACACGTCCAAAATCAAACTCATTATCTTTTCCCCTAAACCCTCCCTCCTTCCTGCCATCCCCATTACTGTCAAGGGCAACACAAGCCTTCCAGTCCCTTAGACTTGAAACCTAGGTGCAGTTCTCCATTCCTCACTGTCTCTCAACCTCCCCCACCCCCACCCCACATCCAATCTGTTACCAAGGCCTGTCAGTATTGACTTTGTAATATCTCTGGAATATACCCTCTCCTCTGACACTTACTATTCTGGTACAGCCATTCATCACCTCACACCTGGATTATTCCAACAGCCTGCTGGTGGATCCACTCAGTTCAAGTCCTCCCCATTCAAGTCCATCTTCCATGTAACCACCAAAGTGATTTTCCTAATTCTGAGGGTCTGACCATATCACCCTCCTACAAATACTCCATTGGCTCCCTATTGCCTCCAGGACCAAATATAAAATGTTCTGTTTGGTGCTTAAAGAGCTTCATAACCTAGCCCCTTCCTATCTTTTCAGTTTTATAAACTTTATTCCCTTTCATGTGCTCTTTGATCTAGTGAAACTGACTACTTTGATGATTCTCCAATAAGATAAATCGAATCTCTGGGCTGCATCTCTTGGCTTCAGGCACTTTCTCTGGATGTCCCCCATGCCTGGAAGGCTCTCTCTCCTCTGCTCTGACCACTGACCTCTCTGGCTTTCTTTAAGTCCCAACTAAAATCTCAATACTTTACTGTAAGCTTTTCCCAACTCTCTTCATTCTAGTTCCTTCCTTTTATTAAGTATCTCCTATTTATCCTGTATATAGCTTGCTTTGTATATATTTGTTTGCATATTATTTCCCCTACTAGATTGTAAACTGGAGTTCAGGGACAGTCTTTTGCCTCTCTTTGTAACCCCAGAGTTTAGCACAGTGCCAGGCACATAGTAGGCACTTAATAAATGTTTCCTAACTGATCGATTATATTCTATAACTGCCTACTTCTCAATTTGTCCTGGGTTCAGATCTTCCTATGTGGTAGATATCTTTCTTGAGTAGTCTACTGTTGTGACTTTCAGTTTCTGACTTTTTTTTTTGTTTCCATTTTAATAAGCATTTAGTGGTAGCTTAGATAACTGCTCTTCAAAAAAATTGTTACTGTTTAATTATTTTTGATCATGCTCTACATTTAGGTTTAGCTCTACAATACATCATAAGGAAAACAAATTCCTACATTGTTAGGGTCCAAAATATATCTCATTGCACATCCTGAATCCATTATCTTCACCTTAAGAAGTGAATAGACTAGTTCATCACCAGTCCTCAGGAATCATGTACTAGTGTGGTTTTTTTTGGCACCACATTTATTTACTTTGCTTTAGAGACTAATGAAAGTATTCTCTTGCTTGCTTTTACAATTCTTTGCTCCAGTCATTTTGGCAATCATAATACTTAATTGCATCTGGGACTGGCTGGACAATATGACCTGGACACATAATCCCCCTTTTCAGGAGATTTGTCTACACTAGGTACACACACACACACACACACACACACACACACACACACACACACACACGAAACAGGAATATAGAAAAGGGTAAAAAACAAATTAAAAAAACCAGTTTTTAAAAAAGGTTACAACCAAACACTAGATGACAAAAAGTACCTTTCCATTTTCTGGTTATGGTGGTGGTTGTAAAATTTACAGTATTGTAATGTGTCAGGAGGAGGCAAATGGTATGAGGGAAAATGAAGTGGTTTCCAATTGTTTCTAATTGACAGGTTACAGGATATATTGCCAAGGACAGCGGGGTCCTGGGACTTGGTTGCTGCCATTAACCAGCTGTATGATCTTAGCAAAGTTAACTTAAGATCTCTTTGGATCTCAGTTTCCTTTGTACGATGAAGAAATTGGGTTAGCTGGCTCTTAATTTAAATCTCTTTCATCTCTACTAGTATGTAATAGCGAGGTAATATGTTCCCCAAGTACATTCCATGGATTCTGGCATCTTGTAAATCCTCGAGCAGCAAAACAAACGAACCAAATGACCTTTTGCTTTGTTCGGTTGCCCTGAATAGGAAGAAATTTACAAGCTCCTTTCCTCCTTTCACACACATACTTTTGACATAGTTTTATTTTCTGTTTCTGTAAGTCGCCATAAAACATTCTAAGCAAACAACAGTTAATTCAGAATACAACATAGGGAAACTAACAATGTTTCCACCGGCAAGGTTCCTCCACCCTTCTGAAAACCCTAGGGGCACACATGGAACTCCAAATCGAGCAGAGACACAGCGGTCCTTAAGATCTGTGTTAGGACTCCTGGGAGCTGGAGCTAGGAACTGGCAGTTTCCTTCTCCTAAAAAAGGAAATTGAGAACAGAGAGACTAAGAGGGCGCGTCTTCTTTTCATTTCGGGGATCAAATCAAGAGTCCTGCCACTCACCCACCCCCAGGTCTTAGATCTGGAAGGAATCACCTAGTCCAACCCCCTAATTTGAGAGGTGAGGAAACTTCTGGCCAAAGAGGGTAAGTTAAATACACGGAAGTGGCTAGCTAGGACACAAACCCCTGTATTTTGGCTCTCCAGCCCGGGCTCTTTCCACAGAACCACGTTACTTCCTGCTACGACAATTTCCCCCTCTCTGCAAACGTAGGGGAACTAGGGGGCTTCCTGAAAGAGCTTCCTCCCCTTAAAGGGCCCCCCAGCATCTTGAGAGGTTGGACTAGGTCAGCTGCCGATTGAAATGCCCGCATATCCCCCGACCCCACACCGCAGCGGAGGAGGAAAGTGAGGTGGTTGACTGCAATTACCCTCGTCAGATTGTGAGCTCCTTAAGGGAAGGCGCTGTCTTTGCTTTTTTTTCTTTCTTTCTTGTACCTCGAGTTTAGCACAGTGCTCGGCACCTAGTAGGTGCTTAATAAATGCTCGTTGACTTGCAAGAGCCACGACCAGGGCCAAGGCAGCCACTGGGCCGGAGGGTTCTCCCTGTCGTTTCCTCCCCAAACAAAACAAAACAAAACAAAAAACAAACAAAAAGCCTCGCACACACCCGGGCCTGCTTAGTTCCTTCACCCCAGGCATCCACCCAGCTAGGGGTTTATGCCGGGGACTTCTTGCTTGTACCCACCAGAAAAGGAAGAAGAGGTCAGTCAACAAGTCTTCATTCCTCGCCTACGATGTGCCAGGCACTGTGCTTAAGTACTGGAGATACAAAGAGTAGCAAAGCCAATACCTGCCCTCTGGGAGCATCCAGTCTAATGGTGGAGACAACGTGCAAATGTGGTTTGCTGGCTTCCTTTGCCCCCCTCAGTCGGCTGCCTATCACACCAGCTCGGAAAGCCGTGGGAAGTCGCCCAGGCGGCTGCTGGCAGGTCTAGGCCAGTTGGCATGCCGCAGAAGCCGGACCCGCTTCCACCAATGGGAGGCGAGCCGGCCGGGAGAGGCGGGGGGTGGGGTTTCCACGCGGACTGAAGGCATAGAGCTACCGCGGCTAGGAGGGTTTTTTGCGTCCGGAGCGCGGTTGCTGCTGCTGCTGCTGCTGCTGGAGTCGCTGCTTCGCTGCCTGGGCCGCGTATCCGAACCCCAACCCCGAACGCCGAGCGGGCCGCCGGTAAGTTCCGCGAGCTCCCTGCGCCTTGGCTCGCCGGGGCCAGGAGGAACAGCGGGGCTTTTCCCTCCTCCCCGCCCCCCACCCTGAGGTGGAGGGGCAGACGATGGGGCTAGAGCGCGAGGCTTGCCACGCGTGCCCCCCAGACCTGCGGAGCTCCTGCTTGCAGGACAGCTTCCCCTCTTTCTTCCACCCCACCCCAATTTTTTCTCCGCCAGGCTCCAGGGACATTTATGGTCAAGGTCTTGGAGAAAGCCAGCCCCAGATGGGGCCCCGAGCTATAGAGACGAAGGAGGGGTTGAGCTTCCAATTCCTCCCAGGCTGTCCAGAGCTGCTGGGCTCAGGATCGTTCTCCAGCCCTCAGCCCCGGCCCTGGCCCCGCAGGGCTGGCCAGGCACTGGCTGGGCGCTAGAGCGTTAAGCTTGGCTCCTCCCTGGTCCCCAAGAATTCCAGTTTGAGGGCAACTCAGGAGGCAGTAGGGGACAGGGCTGAGCTGAAGGACTCCTCCTGGGGTGACCTCAGAACAGAGCAACGCTTGCAACTGTCTCAGTCATTACACAGGTGCCCCTTACTAGCATCAAGCCAGGACTAGGAGCTTTCACTTTTTTGATTTATTGCATGCCCATGGCTGCAGAGCGAGCTCACATTTGAGTATTATGGGCTACATGTATACTTTATTTTTTTTTTTAATTAGAAGGCAACAGGGTTATAATTTAGAGCGTTGGATTTGTATTCAGGAGAACTAAGTTTAAATCCTGGTTCTGAAATTTTATAGCCCAGTGGCCTTAGCGCCTCACTTATTCCCTTCTGTAAAATGGGAGTGGTAATTTAGGGAATACTTGCCTCAAAAAAGTGACTTTGAGAAAAACACCTTGTAAACCTTAAACTGTCAGGTGAGTTATTAGCAATCTTTAGAGTCCATGCTTATCTATTATTGTGGAGTTTACTTTTTTTTCCTGGTTCCATTAGTTGCTTTTAAGTCTGTGAACCACCTCAGAGGGCTGCACAGTTGGGGTCAGCTTCCAGCTGTCCTGTGTAATAGAAGGAGCAGGGGAGGGAGGAAACTTGGGTATGTCTAGTCTTGAATCTGCCTCTAGCTAGTGATGTTGGGTAAGTCATTTAATATTTCTGGGCCTTATTTATCTGTGAAATGAGGGAATTGAACTAAATAATCTCGAATGGGTCTTCCAGTTCTATACTTCTATGGTGAGAAAGATAGGAAGGCACTTAAAATTGTAATGGTAAGTAATGGTGGCAGAGAGAGTATAAAATTTGTGGGGCCTGGACAAACCAAAAGTGCTCAGTGTGATTTTGACTTGCTAAAAATCTGAGATTATCTCACAATTTAAAGGGTAATTTCTTTATATTTTCAAAAGATTGATAATTCTGAGTCTGAGAAAGACCTAAGTTGTACAGAGGTCTAAATGAGTTCAGTTTAATTCAAGAAAACTTTATTAAGGATGTAGTTTGTATGTGCTAGTTAATCTTTGGTGATGTAAAGATGAAGAATGACTTAGGTCCCTGACCTAACTGATCTTGGAGTTAAGTCATGGGATAAAATGTACACAGATAACTATGCAAATTACAAAGTGAGTTAGTCCCTGAATAGGAATTCAAAGAGAGAAGAAGGCTAGATTTTACCTGGGAGAGATCTAGGAAACCTTCACAGAAGTTGTGGCCCTTAAATTGAGTTAGATTTCCAGGCAGAGAGGGAACGAATGAGCATTTATATAGCACCTACTATGTGCCAGGCACTGTGCTAAACACTTTTTGATCTCCCCAGCCACCCTGTGGGGTAGGTGCTATTATTTTCTTTGTTTTACAGTCAAGGAAATTGAGGTTAAACAGGTTGTGACTTGCCCAGGGTCACACAACTAGTAAATGTCTGAGGCCATACTTGAATTTAGGTCTTCCTAACATCTGGTCCCAGGTTTCATCCACTATGCAAGTTTGTTTTAGACATGGGGGATGGTGTATTTATTTGTTTATATCTAGAGTCTAGTTTATATCTAGAGTCTAGAGAAGCAGGATGGGGAGAAGGCAGTAGTTCGATGAGCCTTGTGACATAAGGTAGATTGAAGATAAATTCCATGGATCTTTGAATGCCAAGCAAAGGAGTTTGTATTTTATCCTGCAGATAATAAATCTGTACCTGAAATATTTTTTTAAGTTTTATTGATGGTGTTTATGACAGACATTTCTACCAATCCTTCAGATTGATCGCTCCATTGTGACAAAGAAAAAAAATCCAATATGGAGAACTACCATGTGTGACAGGGTATATGACATTCTGTCCCCAAAGAAGGAGGATGAATATTATCTGTTCTCTGAGACCTTTGTTGGTTTTTAAGTTCCTCAGAACAATTTCCTTCATCCCTTCCTTTACGTTGCTGTTATAGGTCAACAAGCATTCATTAAGTGCCCACTCTGTGCTAGGCACTTAAGTTCTTGGGATTAAATGAAAAAGGCGAAAGATAGCCCCTCCTCTCAAAGAGCTCACTGTCTAATGGGAGAAACAAGATGAAGATAACTAGGTACAAACAAGATATATATATGGGAAAATATGGAGGTGGTTGAGGGAAGGCACTAATATTAACGGGGGATCAGAAAAGGCTTCAAACAGAATTTGGGATTTTAGTTGGAACTTGAAGGAAGCTGGGGAAGCCAGGAGGGAAAGTAAGTATTCCAGGCAGATGGAACAGCTAGTGAAAAACCTGGAGTCTCAAGATAGAGTGACACATGCAAGGAGGTCATTGTCACTATCCTGAAGAGTGCAGGAAGGGGAGAAAGGTATACGGAAACTGGAAAGATAGGAGGGGATCAGATTGTCAAACTGAAGACTTTATAGTTGATCCTGGAGGTGACAGGGAACCAATGGACTTTATTAAATAGGGGCAATGACATGGCTGGATCTGTGCTTTAGGAAGATTAATTTGGCCACTGAGCCGAGAATTGACTGGAATGGGGAGAGTTTTGAGGCAAGGAGACCAACCGGGCAGGCTATTGCAATAGTTCAGGCATGAGAAGGTGACAACCTACAGCAGGTTGGTGGATATATTAGAGGAGAGAAGGGGATATATAGGAAAGATCTTACAAAAGTAAAAGCAACAAGACTTGGTAACAGGTTGGATATGGAGAGTGAGAGAGTATGACATCTGAGTTGCAAGCCTGGATGACTGGGAAGATGGGAAGTTTGCAAGAGAGGAGTATTTAAGAGAGCAAGATAATGAGCTCAGTTTTGGGGATGTTGAGTTTCACTTGTCACTGTGTATATTGTTCTCTTGGTTCATTTCAAGGTTTTTGAATAGCAGTTACATGATAAAACTTATCCATTGGGAGGATAAATCAATCAGGACATGGTTTATTAAAGGGTACGTGCTACCTATTTTGCTAGGTGTAGGGGGTACAAGGGCAAAAAAATGAAACAGTTCCTGTCCTCAAAAAGATTGCATGCAAAAGAGGGAAGCAGCATGTACATATATGCAAAACATATGACCTGAGAAGTGATGTAAAGGAGATTCTGGAGGGAGAGAGGCCAGTTAGGAGGTTATTAAAGTATTTCAGGAGGGATTATGAGGATTGGCACTAAGATAATTGGATTGTAAAAGAGATTGTGGAGGTAGAGTCAAAAGGACTGAGCACCATTGTGGATGTTGGGGACGTTGGGAGAGAAAAGAATCAAAGATAGCTGCAAGGTTTCAAATTTGAGTAGGAGGATGGTGGTACCATCAGTAGAAATAGGAAAAGGATGAGTTTAGAGGTGAAAATGAGTTCAGTTTCGAACATCCTGAATTTAAGGAGCTGACAGAATGTCTATTTGGAGATTGATATTCAAAAGGCATTGGGCCACACCACATTAGACCTGGAGAATTGAGCTTATTTGCGTAGAGGTAATATTAAGACAATGGGAGTGGCTGAAATGATGTAGAAAAAAGAACTAAGGAGAAAGCCCACACTGAGGGAGCAAGAAGGGGAACCAGAAAAGGTGAAGAGAAATGAAGAGAAGCCAGAGAGAGGTAGGACGACTATGAAGACCTCAGTGGAAAGTGCTCTTTTCTTCCTCAGGTTTTCCTAAGACACTTTTACTGGGCCTCTCCTTTGCCCTTTGTATAAACTATAGTAAGCTGTTTTATTTTTCATCTTTTAATGAAAGCCCTAGCATGGTGTTTTGCTAATAGTAAGCATTTAATAAGTGGTTATTAAATTGTGTCTGACATATAATAAGAGCATAATAAATGCTTGTCAACAGACGACTGACTAAATTGAGTGAGAGCTATATCCTGGAAGACAAGGGTGGAGAAAACCCTAATCAAAAAGGAGGACAAGCGAATAAGTGTGTCAAATACCACTGAGGGACTTAAGGAAGAAAATAACTGAGAGAAGTTTCCTGGATTTGAAATTAGATCATTGGTAGTTTTGTAGAGGATAATTTGAATAGAGTGGGGTGTGGTATAGAAGCAAGATTGCTTGGGATTGAGAAATGAGGTTGGTGAGGAAATAGAGGCAGGTAATGTAGACTTTCTAGGTCTTTCTAGAAGTTTTGGGGATGAAGTGACAGAGAAGTGATAACTTGAAGGAATTCTTAAGTGTGGTTATAGGCAGAGTAGAGGGAGTGCTTAGAATGGAAGAGATTGAAGCTGAAACTGAGGGCATTATGGGTAGCAGAAGGTCCTGAAAAAGACAAGAGGTGATTAGAATAAGAATGTAAGGGTGATTCAGCCTTGGCAAGATGGGGAGGGGAGGAATCACTTCATCCTCTGAGACCAGAGAGGAGGAGAGTATAGCTAAAGGGCTACAGGTTTTTAGGTATCAGAAAGAGGATGTGGGGTAGCCTAGATGGCTAGCTTTAATCATTTCAATAAAGTAGGTTGTGTGGTCATCTGCTGAGAGAGAATTTCAAGCCTGGAAGAGTCCTTAGAAACTATTTCATCAAATGCCCTCAAAATGAACCCTAGAGAGAAGCAACTTCTCTGTGGTCATGCAATAGTTAGTGGCAAAGCTAGAACTAGAACCCATCTCTTCACTCCCAGTACATGACTCAGCCTTATTTTTAGAGATTTAGCACTTACAGCGACTTCTGAACTAATCTAATCCAACTCCTTTATTTTACAGAGGAGGAAACTAAAGCCCTGGGAGGTTAAGTTAGAGACAGCTAGGTGGATATGTTGAGGTTGAGGGGTGCTGGGACCCAGAAATAGCAACATGTGAGTCCTGCCTGAATGAATTCGACCCAAGCCTTCTTTCAGCCAAGACAAGGTTTATTAAAGATCTGTCATATTGGCCAGACTCTTAAGGAATCTGAACATTTGTGATGCTCATGTTGACAAGCGGGCTAGACTGAATCTCAGCCATTGGCTAGATTTTAAGAATCTGAGCACCTCAGTAGAGACAAGATGGATCTTATATACTGAAAGATTGTAGGAGGGATCTAGGAGTGGCCAAGTAGTTTCAGGTGATTGGAGGAGGGCTCTTGGAGAAGGGATCTAGGGAAGATCTTGATGGGAGTGGCTAGTTGGCTGGGGTGACTGGAGGAGGGGTCTAGGGAGGATCTTGATGGGAATGATTGGGAGGCAGAATGGGGTCAAGATAGGATCAAGGGTGGGAAGTAGCCGGGTAAATCCAGGTAACAGATAACCGAGGGCTAGGGTAAGTTAAGGGTAACAGATAATTGGGAGATTGGGTTTAGGACAATGAAAGGCCAGTTGATAGGATTATAGCCTCAGGCAAACTCTAGAGACTGCTTTGATCACATGGGAAAATTCAAGGAAAGTTCAGGGTGGGGGTTTCCAGAGCTTGTACCTCTGTCGGGTAGAGTGGTAGGCCTGGAGCCAAGAAGACCTGAGTTCAGATCTGGCCTCAGACACTAGCTGTATCACTTTACCCTGTTTGCCTCAGTTTCCTCATCTGTAAAATGAGCTGAAGAAGGAAATAGCAAACCATTCCAGTATCTTTGCCAAGAAAACCCTAAATAGGGTCACGAAGAGTCAGACGGACCGAACAACAATAAAGTTAAGCAACTTGCCCAGGGTCACACAGGTAGTGCATGTCAGGTCATGATTTGAACCTAGGTCTTCTGTCTCCAAGACCTGCTCTCTATCCACACTGATCTTACTTTACTAGATAATATTCAGGGAGAGATACTACAAAAGAAATGCCAGACAAGAGATTATCCAATGACTGTTTAACATGATAAGCTCATACTGTTAATACTGGAGGCATTTCAAACTTAACATCTCTGTTCCTCTAAACCCCACCATCCCTTTCTCAAACTCCCCTATTTCTGTTAAAGGTGCCATCATTCTTCTGGTCACTCTGGTTACAACCTCTGAGAGATTCTTATCTCTTCCTCTTCCTCTTTCTTACTGCCCCATCTTCCCATTTCTTATCAGTTTTGCCAGACGTTGAGTCTGTCTCTGTGATTCCCAGAGATTCCACCCTAGTTCGGCACCTAGTCAACTCTTCCCTGGACCAGGGACGTCTTCCTCTATGCATTGGCAAAGGTGGTCTTCCAGATCTAGAAATACACTCACTCCCTCCCACCACTTAGAATCTTTCATCTTCCCTTGCTACCTTTCCTAATCCGCTTGGTTAATGTTTTCTTCTTCTTGAAATTATGCTTTGTATTACTTTGTTTTTATTTATCTGCATAGGTAAGCAAAAACTGTATGGCCTCAGTACAACATAAACTTCTTGAGGACAGGGACTGTTTTGCTTTTGTCTTTGCTCCGAGCTTTAGCATAGTGCCTTTATGGGGTAGGTACTTAATAAATATTTGTTGAGTTGAATTGAATTTTTTTTTCATACAAGGAAAAATGCAACCACATTTATTTCTACTGAAGATGTGGGACCCAGCTCTCTTCCCCATAATGGTCACTCTCTCAATTCTCACCCTACGTCCCCTGGACTTCTTTATGAGAGAACCTTGTAGAATCATGCTAGAAAGTTCTCAAGTCTGTTGTAAATTTTCAAGTCTGTTGTAGTATTATTAATTAAATGAGAAGTGGTAGTAATTAGATGACAACTAGAGGACCTCAGGGCTAGTGAAAAAATGAAAATTTTATACCCATTTAAATGACCTAGGCTGCATATCTTTCTCCCTTTTGTTGGAGGTACAATCTTCCTAGACCATAGAACTCTTGAATTTGATTCTGAATGAGGTTTAGTCATGGAAATTGGTAGCACTTCCTGTGGAAAAGTCCACTAGCCTTAGGGTGTTCTGGGAATTTATCTAGTCCTAGGGAAGGAAAAAAGTTATTTTGGGAATTTGCATCCTCTTCCCAGCTAATTAAAACTGTGGAAGAGTAAGTGCCTTCCTGCAAACTGGTGTTCCTTAGACACAGTGATGCAGATACATTTAGAGGTGAGGGGGGCATTTAGTTGTGGGTTTGCTCATGATGACAGCAACAGATAATAAAATGAAATCTTCTATGGTTCTTAACACCTTTGTGTAGACAGTAATATGAAAATATGATTCCCTCATTGCTTGGGTCTTTGT
Organism: Vombatus ursinus; assembly: GCF_900497805.2. NCBI lineage: Eukaryota > Metazoa > Chordata > Mammalia > Diprotodontia > Vombatidae > Vombatus > Vombatus ursinus. The sequence goes on along the minus strand of NW_020954580.1, from coordinate 26,328,946 downwards.
TTCTATTGGCACCCTTCTGAAGGGCCAGGGTTTCTACCCAGATGAAAATACTTTTCCGACATCATCTCGTAGGAGATGAGAAGTTAATCAGTGACTTAAGATCTTAGGCCACGCACCGCAATCAGTTACCTTTAAAAAATGTGGCATCTCAGAAAATATTAATGGTATAAACTTTGGTTTTAGTATTAACCCTGACATGTTAAACAGTCATTGAATAATCTCTTGTTTGGCTCTCCTGTAGTATCTCTTTGAGTCTTATTTAATCAAATAAGATCAAGGTGGATATGATGCAGTTTAGGGGTTCGGGGTGCTGGGGTGCTGGGACCCCAAAATCACAACATGCAGATCCTGCCCGAAAGAATTCCACCCAAACCTTCTTTCAGCCAAAGACAAGGTTTATTAGAACATCCATCATATTGAAGAGGGTGGGGGTTTTGGGGTGCTACTAGATGCACAGAGGCACCCCAAGATCATGGGAAAAAGCCCAGATCGCGGTACGGATCTGCCTGAATGAATTCAACTCAGATCTTCTTCCAGCCAGAGAAAAAGTTTATTAAAGATAAGCATATAGGCCAGACTCCAAAGGAACCCAAACACCAGTGATCTAAATGGGATTTAAGGAGGTCAGGTGACCCTTGTAAGGGCAAGCAGCATGAGGCAGTTAGAAAGCTCAGAGCCTGAGTCGGTGCTGGGGTGGATAGGCCACGGGCATGAGGGGTCTCAGCTTCTAGGCTTGAGAACAGCTCAGCGTCAGAATGGGGGAAAGATGGGTCTTAAGTACAGACTGGGGGAGGGGCCATGCAGTTTGGAGTGAGGGGAGGAGGGGTCTAAGGAGTGGGCAAGCATTTAGGGGTGAGGGGAGGAGGGGTCTAGGGAGATCTGGATGGGGGTGGCCAGCAAGCTGGGGTGAACAGAACGCTGACGTCTAGCTAGGATTAAGGGTGCGAATGGCCAGGAAGGCAAAACAATTCGGAAGCCAGTTGATGGGGGAGGTGGACTGTTTGGAAAAGGGTCCAGGTGAGAATTTCCCTTTGGAATGTCTGAGTGATGTGAACAGACTATGAGAATAGATAATGAAGGGAACTGGAAGGGGAAGTTTGCTTTTAAAGGGAAGTAAGGCAGTTTCTAAAACTTTAAGGCTTTCCTGGGATCGGTAACAAACTAAGCCGCCAGGTTCTTTTCAGGGGCCGGGGAGGAAAGATGTCAAAGAGAGATAAGTGAGTCTAAAAGTTTTAAGGTTTTTCTGGGAATTGTAGGTAAACCTCTTCAATATTGGGCAGACTCTTAAGGAGTCTGAACATGGGTAAGCAGTGTCTGGATTATAAGAATCTAAGCCTTGGCTAGATTATAAGAATCTGAGCTGTGGCTAGATTTTAAGAATCTCAGCAGTGACTAGATTATAAGAATCTAAGCATTTTAATGTAGACAAGATGGACCTTATGTACAGAAAAACTATGGGAGGGATCTAGGATGGCCAAGTAGTCTATGAGGTAATAGAATTCTAGAGACCTGGACCACATGGCCAAGGGAGAATGGAGAAGTGGCCTGGGGCCATAGGGAGGTCCACAATGAAAGATGAGTTAATGGGATTATAGCCTCAGGGAAACGCCAGAGATTTGGCCACGTGGGAAAGTCCAGGGTTTTTCCTTTCTGGGGCCCAGATCCCAACCCCATCAGATAGAGGAGTCAGGAAGACTGAGGTTCAAATGGTGACCCTGACATGTACCACCTGTGTGCCCTTACTTAACTACTGTGGGTGTAAAAAAATTTCTTGTGGTTTCATTGGTGCAAGTAATCCCCACCTGTGCAGATCAGCACCTGCTCTGCATGCATAGTCTTAAAGAATTATCTGGGACACTGAGAGGCAAAGTTACCTGCCAAGGGTCAAATAGCCAGTATGTTGTTGTTTTTCAGTGATTCAATTGTGTCTGACTCTGGTGACCCCATGGACCTTTTGTCCACGTGGTTTTCTTGGCAAAGACACTGGAGTGGTTTGTCATTTCCTTTTCCAGTGTGCCCCCATTTTACAGGTGAGAAACTGAGGCAAATAGGGGTTCAGTGACTTGTACAGGGCCACACAGTTAGTAAGTGCCCGAGGCTGAATTTGAACTCAGATCTTCCTGACTCCAAGCCCAGTGCCCAGACTCAGATCCAAGTCTTCCTGACCAGAGAGACCAGTTCTTTATCCAGTACACATTGCCTCTCAACATTTTTGTTGAATGAATTTAACAAACATTTGCAAACATAAACACTTCAGTATACAAAGAACAGAAAAGAGGCTTGTATGCGAAACTGTGAACTTGGTTTACATTGTTTTCTAAAGTGTATGTTAAATAAGTATCATTTAAACTTTCATTGTCCCAAACAACTCCCTAAAATTAAATTATATAGGAATTGTATCAGTTGAAGAAATTCTCTCCACATCAATGAAATCACAGGTCCACACAAAAATCCCCTAAAATCTAGTGATTAGTAAAATTCAAGATAATTCTTCGAGTAAAGTACTGCTAGAGAATTAATGCCCAGTGTTGATTTTGATTTTGTTGTTACTACAGGTTCATATACTGTTAATGGATCTGGGAAGGAAGGAAACAGGCATTTATTAAGTGCCTACTGTATGCCATACAATGTGCTAAGGGCTTTACAAATATTAGCTCACTTGATTCTCACAACAACCCTGTGAGGTAGGTGCTATCATGTTATCCATTTTACTGTTGAGGAAACTGAGGCAGAAGTTAATTGACTTGCTCAGGGTCAGACAGTTAGGAAGTGTCCGAGGTCCAATTTAAACTCAGGTTTTTTTTTACTCCAGGCCGTCATCCATCTAGGTGGATCTCCTGTAGAGCTGTGAAGGACCTTGGAGGTCATCTAGTTTAACCTATTATAGATAAAGAACCTGAGGCCCAGAGAGGAAATTACTTATCTCAGAAGGTCACAGAAAGAGTAGCAGGGGGAGATTTTTAAGCCCTCAGATTAGATTCGTTACTTTCCCACTGCTTTGAGGGTAATGGAAAGGGCACCTCCCCCCCTCCAAAAAATGGAGTTTTAGAGCGACTAAGAAACAGGCCTGTAGAAGTTCTTTGAAAAATGTCAGTAGAGATAATGAGAAAAATTATTTTTTTTCCTCTTTTTATTGTGGCATTTCATTGTAAACCTCTAAATCATGGAACATCATACAGAATGGTTTTCAAGTTCGGTATTTCTGTACCTTTTACCCTATTGGGTTGTTACCAAATGAACTTGGTAAACATCTTGAAACAGGAAATAGCTAGTAGGAACTAGCTAGCTATTGATTCTTCTCTTTGTAATAATTCCAATGTGAAAAGTAACTTGTTAGATTAAAAAAGACCCTGGATGTGACTGGGAACTGTCATTCAGAGAGAATATTGATTTCAAGGAGAGCTCCTGCAGAGAAATATGTACTTGGAGAATTTTCATCTTTCTGTGAAATGAAAGCAGTTATCTAGAGCTATCAAAAATGTCTGAAGTAAATTAGAAACCCATTTTTAACCATAATCATAACTGAGGGAAGGTCATCTACACCTTAACTGATTTGTCTTTCTTTGTTTCTAGACATAAGCTTCTCTTCACCGTTATACATATGCCTAAGTATATATGTGAAGGGGTGGGGCTGATGAAGATACAATTCATATACAATTCATATATAATCATGTGATTTTCCCTAAGGGATAGGTGAGATCTTGTTACCACTTAATAAACCACTTAATAAACTCCAGTAGCTTCCTCTTACCTATAGGGTAGTATGCAAGCTCCTCTGTTTGATATTTAGGACCAATCTGTTTAACATTACCATGCATTGTTCCCCTTTGGACACTCCAAAATTCAGCCAAACTGACCTTCTTACTATTCCTTATACACGTCTCTCAACTTTCCATCTCTGTGCCTTTCCACAGGCAGTCCCCCATATCTGGAATGCGCAACCTCTTCACGCCTGCTTCTCAGAGTCCTATGTGTGCGTCACATCTCAGGTCAAGCATCCCCTTCTATGTGAAGCCATTCCTGATTCCTCCAGGTGCTATTAACTTTCTCCTGGTCCCCTCCAAAAATGATCTTATATTTATGTATTTATTTTGTGTATACTTACATGTGTACATGATGTCCCCTTGGTACAATATAAGCTCCTTGAGGTCAGACTCTGTTTCATCTTTGTCTTTGTATCCCAGTTCCTAGTAAGTAGTTGCTTAATAAATACTTATTGATTAATCGGCATATGACGAACTTGACAAGTGACATTTTAGAGAGGTCATGTAGAAGTTGCTGTAATATCAACCAACAGGAAACAGGAGGGAACAGATTCAATGTGGTTTTGTCTATGTGTGTGCAGAAACTAAACTGTAGTTTGGCACTGGAGTTTATTGAAGTGACGATGGGCCACAGGAGTAGAGAGGGCATATGTGTATCATGACATTCCCCAGCTGTCCATCCTCTCGATGAGGGGTTCCTTTTGACTTTCCATGGTGGCACGGTGGAAAGAACACTGGACTGGGAGTCAGAGGGCCAGGGAACAATTCTTTTTCTTCCATTAGTGTTAACTGCAGGACCTCTGAGAAGTCTCTGTCTCATTTGTAAAATGAGTTTCCTTAGTTGCCTCATTTGTAAAATGAAGAGGCCGGGTTAGATGACATCTGTTGTCTCTTCCATTTCTGAATTCCATAAGTTTCTGATTTGTGATCACTGATTCTGAGTCGGGCGGTGGATTTCCAGGTACTGAGAGGAAGTTCCTTTTGCCTGTGGCTGTTGCTAGCTTTGTTGTCTTCTTAGGTAGACTCACCAGTAACCATGGAGAAGTGGACAAAAGAGTGGCAGCTGAAAGACAATGCAAGCCTGAATTATATAGCTGAGAACTACATTTGTTTTACTTTCTTTCCTTTTTTTTTTGGCAAGGTAGTTGGGGTTAAGTGACTTGCCCAGGGTCACATCTAGTAAGTGTCGAGTGTCTGAGGCTGGATTTGAACTGAGGTCCTCCTTACTCCAGAGCTGGTGCTTTATCCACTGCACCACCTACTTGCCCCTTTTAAAACTGAAAAAAACATTTAAAAATTTTTTTTTAGTTTCATTTTTAAAAATAGATTTTATTGATGTCTTTTTAACATCCCAAGCATATCTGGAAATGAGACCATTTCCCTCCTTCCACTCCACCTCCAGTTAAAGAAAAACACCAGCAAAAGCACCTGATGCAGTGACTGATCTGACAATGTATACAACATTCTGCCCTGATAGCCCCTTACTTTTCTACGGAGGGGAGGAAGGTATGTTTTAGTATCTGTTCCCACGGACCTTTATTGTACCATTGACAGTTTGGGGACCCCTACCTTTGGTTCTTTTCAAACTTCTCTCAAATGAAAGAAAATGTGAAGTGCTTAGGGAAAATAAACTCAGTCTTGTGAGAAGTTGTAACTGTGAAATATCTTATTTGTGTGTCTGTAGGAAACAGCCCTATTAATCATTGATGTGCTTTGGTCAGTTGAAAAGGGGAGAAAACATAGACCAGAAGAATGTCTGCTCCTAGCTGGAAACCATTTGTCTATGGAGGTTTGGCCTCTATCACTGCAGAATGTGGTAAGGAAAACAAGTCAATAGGGGATGTTTTAATTGTGTTATTTTGCCTGTTCCACGTAGTCGTGCCACGTAATAGCACCACGTAGTAAGTAGCTCCACATAGTGGTGTTTAATCTTAAACCAACAAATACTGTTTGAATGTAAACAGATCTCAAGTGCAAAGCATTGGGTCATGGGACATTAACTTCAGAGTTCAAAATGTTCAATATTTGGTAAATTTTTTTTTTAAACAAAACAAGCCATTTTGGCTGTTTATTAGTAGCTGTGGTTCAAGGTTCACTGGGTGAAGTGTTAAATCTGTGGGCTGAAGGAAATTTTGGGGTCATTTGTTTGTACTTTTTTCATTCATCTCCCTTTATCTGTCTTACCTTTTCTCCCTCCAGTGCTACAGGTAACTCACAGTTTATAGGTTTACACAGAAAGAAACTCTAATTGGCTGGCGTCACTCTAATGACTCTTGAGCATGTAGGATATACATCACTGTATCTGTAATTACTTAATTGGCTCCTGATTATCCACAGATTCTTGATAAGTTGTCCATATTCATCCTTTGAACCCTAGCTTTTCTTCTAAATTTTAAAATATATAATCTTTAATATTAACATCAAATATCTATATTGTGGTATATGATGTAAAATGTTGGTCTAAGCCTACTTCCTGCCAAATTGCTTTCCCGTTTTCCAAGCAGTTTTTTTAAAATCAAATAACTTTCATAAGTAATTTATACTTTCTTATTTATTGAACACTAGGTTATTGAGTTCCATCATGTCCGATTTTCCCATGTCTACTGTATTCCGTTCTTTTGAACCTAAGCACACTTCTTTTGCCCAGTAGAATTTCTAGTCTGCCTTTTCTGTTGATTTAGGGCAAAGTCAGATAAAGCCCCTTGTGGGTGGTGATGGAATAGAAGATGCATCGTATGGAGAAAGAATTGTGTAGTTTCCTTGTTGAGTGTAGGTGGAAGCAGGAACGGGATGGTTGCTGATTAACCATGTATGTTCTCTGTGTTGATCCCTACTTCCAATGTCTTAATTCAGCAAGAAGGATGGTCTATCAGAACTTGGAAAGGAAAATGATAATTTTGAGCCAGCATGGGTTCAGCCAAAAAAAAAAAAAAGCCATAACAGGTGATCCTTACTGCTTTTTGAGGAGAATGACTAGAGTAGACTGTGGCAGCTAGGTGGTGCAGTTGATAGCATGGTGGGCCTGGTGTCAGGAAAACTCCTTTTCCTGAGTTCACATGTGACCTTCACATACTTACTAGCCATGTGATCCTGGGCAAGTCACTTAACCCTGTTTGCCTTAGTTTCCTCATCTGTAAAATGAGCTGGAGAAGGGAATGGCAAACCGCTCCAGTATCTTGGCCAAGAAAACCCCAAATAGGGTCACGAAAAGTTGGACATAACTGAAATGACCATAACAAAAACAGACTGTGGATCATGATCATAGAATCCCAAAGTGAGAGCCGAAAGGAATCTCAAAATTCATCTAGTTCAACTCTATTGTTTTACAAGATAAAAAAACTGAGGCCTAAGGAGGCAAGTGAAGGAAGCAGGGTCCCACCAACAAGCATCAGAAGCTGAATTTGAACCTAGGTCTTCTGATGCCAGAGCAAGTGCCCTGTCCACTGCACCAAGCTGCCTCTTGTTGGAGGAGGAGATTGGATAATGTAAGCTCCTTGAGGGCACGGTGCCTTGCATATAGTACGTGCTTAATAAATATTAGTTGAATTGGCTTGTATAGCAGGATTTTAGAATTTTGACAGTTTCTCATGTTAAGTTTATGGGCACAATGAATATTTGTGGTTTTGATGATAATGCAGGTTCCATGAATTTGGATCTGACTGAATAATCAAACAGACCCAAAAGGGAAGGATTCATGAACTTACGTTAGTCTAGATGAAGGACTCCACAAGAGTGCCACATGCCCTGTCTGTTTGGTTCAACATTTTAATTAATGAGTTGGATGAAGACATAGATTTCATGCTGGTCAGATGTCGAACAGAGAAATTTGGGAGTAACGGTTAATATGTTTTATAACCCACTTGGGATCCCAAAGGATCTTGTCAGGCAGGTTGTAACAATGAACTGAATTTAATAAGGCTAAATATAAAGTTCTCCATTTGAGTTCAAAAGTCAACTGCCCAAAATGTAGGTTAAGTGTGATGTGAGTAGACAATGGTGCGTATGTATGTATGTACATACATACTGTGTGTGTGTGTATGTGTGTGTGTGTTGGAGGCAGGTGTGGCAAGGAATGAAGGATTTTTTGGTCCCAGTCTCTTAGTTCTGCTCTCTGGGTCCATGTAAAATAGTTCTACCCCTTTATCATCCCATCCCTCTCTTCTCTTCACTGTCATTAGTCTTATTATATTCCTCTTCCTTCCAAACCATGTATTATACTGCTATCAGACTAACTTTCCTTATGCATAAATCTAGTCTAATCGCTACTCTGCTCAGAAAACCTCCATGGTTCTTATTGCCCTTTGAATATAGTTCAAACTGACTTCTGTGGTTCACTGCAAATCTAAGATTTGTATGATATGCAAAGCCCCTCACAATCCAACGCCACCCTTCCCCTCCAAACTTATCTCAGATTTACCTGTAGTGCATTCTATGCTTTACTTAAACTGGCTGACACTTTTGTCTCTTGAATGCATATAATGCTTTTCCACATCTGGCTTTTGTAGTCTATAACAAGAATAATCTCTTTCTCTCAGTCTTTGCCTGTTGAATGTTACTTATCCTTTGAAGTCTAACTTAAATGCCCTTTCTTTGATGAAGCCTCCTCTGATCATCCCCTGTTAACTAATTGCCATCCTCTTTGGGCTTTATTCTGTACTCTTTCAGCACCTCTTTTAATGCACTTATCATATAATAGTATATGTTTTAGATATTTTTGTGTATGTCTTATGCCCCTACTAGACCATAAGCTGCTTGAGGGCAAGGACCATTCTATCTAAATTTTATATTTTCTCAAGCACCTATCTCATTCATCTTTACATGGTAGGTACTTTATATATGTCTTGAAATGAAATGAGTAGTGGGTTACCTATCACTAGAGATCTTTATTAAGAAATTGGTCTAGGTGAGGGGGGAGAAGGGAGAGAATTTGGAACTCAGTTTTAAAAATGAATATTAAAAATTGTTTTTACATGTAACTGGGGAAAAAATAAAATACTAAATAAAGAAATTTATTTTTTAAAAATTGAATGAGTACATATAGCAGGGTTCTTAACCTTAGGTTTGTGAATTGGTTTTTAAAATATTTTGATAAGTGTATTTCAATATAATTTCCTTTGTAATCCTATGTATTTCATTTTTGTGCACTTAAAAATATTCTGGAAAGAGGTCCATAGGCTTCACCAGACTACCAAAGTGGTCCATGACACGAACAAGCCCTTGACTTACAGGGATGGTGTAGAAGGATTCTGACCCAACTTTGATTTGGACTAGATAACCTTTGAGATTCTTTGATCTTCTTTCTCTATAAAAACTTTGCAATATGTATTTCATTATATGTATTTTTCAGTTGTATGCATTCAGTCTTCCTATTTAGACTGCACACACCTAAAAGCCAAGCTTTGTATCTACAATTGCCTTCCTAACTCAGTTACTCAATAAACAAATCCATGGTCAGCTAAGTACTAGTCTCTTCTAAGTGAATAGTGTTAAACCTTTTTGGTGTATAGGAAGTTAGAGTATTTTTTTTTTCAGAAAATGAACATTTTATCTGATTTCCATTAACATTAATTTAAGTATTACTTTCTGGGTATTAATTTGTTTCTTTAGACACAGAAATATTAAGGTCTCATTGCTATTCTTTTTGGGGTTACTTAGCTTGTACAAAAAATTCAGTGAGGAAACATCAGTATTTTGGACGTGTGTGTGTGTGCGCGCGCTCGCGTGCGCTCATATATGTGTAAAATATGCTTTCATATATTTGTATGCATAAATATGTGTTTTCATATATACATATATATGTGCAGCACTGATAAATTTCTTGCATTATTTTATGACTGATTCTGAACACAAGGGAATATGAAAAAATAAATTATCATGTGACTACTATTGTTTAATTCTTATCTTCTTTTTATATAGCCTAGAGTGAAGTTTTTAAAATTAGTTTCTATATTAATTTCTGTATTTTAAATTTTAAGGTACTTTTCCAATTGATTTAACCAAGACACGTCTCCAGATTCAGGGACAGACAAATGATGCCAAATTCAAGGAAATTCGATATCGAGGAATGTTACATGCATTAGTAAGGATATTCAGAGAAGAAGGGCTGAAAGCATTGTATTCTGGGTAAATAAAATTTATTATGCATTTATTTTATTTTTAGTGGTGAGGAAAACCTCTAAAATCAATAGAGTTCTCCATAGAATTGCTTAAAGAGAAAATAAAAGAGATTTTTATGATCTTTGAAAATGTGATAAAAATCAAGATTTTTTTCTTCATAGTTTTAATTTCTATTCATTTATTTTTCTGTTGTCTGCTGCATCACCTAATTGTTCATACTTCAGATACAGATATTCCATTGTTTCAAATTACCTTTACTTACTTATGTTATCCCGAGTTAGTGAGATCTTTCTATAATCTATATATTGTATATTATATATTGTGTAGTATAGTACTATATTTGTTATTTGATTTGTATGGAGGTAGCACTTTCCCTTCTACATCTACCTTGTGTAAAGCCAGAATGCAGCCTTTAATCAGTGATTTTTTTTAGTTCAGGCTATCTCTATTTTTTGTATGTTTTTACCTTTCAAATAGATTTCATTTTAGGAGTATGGCCTATTTAGATCAGTAATTCTAAAACCTTTTGGCCTCAGGACCTTGTTACAGTCTTTAAAATTATTGAGAACCCCAAAGAGCTTTTGTGTATATGGGTTATGTCTATTGATATTTACTGCATTAGAAATAAAAACTGACAGAATTTTAAAATATTTACTAATTTATTTGAAATAATAACAAACCCATTCTATGTTAATATAATTATAATATTTTAATGAATAATAACTATTTTCCAAAACAAAAACAATAGTAAGAAAAATAGCATTGTTTTACATATTTTTGTAAATTTCTTTAATGTCTAACTTAATTGAAGATAATTGGGTTCTCCTGTCTGTTTCTGCATTTAGTCTTTTGTGATATGTTGTTTTGATTGAGGTATGTGAAGAAAATCTAGCTTAACACAATATGCAGTTAGAAAAGGGAGGAGCAATAATTTTGCCTATTAATAGTCAAATAGCATTTTAATATTATTTTGAAAATATCTTTTGGACCCCTGAAAGGGTCTGTGGAACCCCCAGGGATCCACAGATCATACTTTGTGGGAACTGCTACCTTAGATAAATACCGGAGTGATATTTGTCATCCCATCTAATGAAAAATGTTTTCACTATATTAACATGTATAGAGGTAGGGGTACTAGATATAGAATCAGGGGATGTGCGTTAGAATCCAAGCTCTTCAACTTAACTATTGGGTGACTTTGGTATGACTTTATCTTTCTGGGCCTCAGTTTCCTCATCTTTAAAATGAGAGTGTACAATCAGATAATCTCTAATGTTCTTTTTAGCCTTAAATCTACGATCCTGTAAAATGAACCATGAAAATCAATGACCGTATTTCATGATGCTTTGCAGACAGAAACTGAAATCCTTTATAATGAATAATGTTCTGTGATGTATAAAAAGTTCAAGAGACATTGTTTCTAGATAATTAATCATTACCTAGATTAATTACTCAGAAACTGTCTCTCAAATTTTCTGTCCATCACAGTTCTTCATATGTCTAATTCTGGCAGTAGCTGATAGTCAGAATTATGTGTTCACTTATATTTTCACTGATGATGTGAAAGGCTGATTACTGATTTATATTTATTAAGCTAACAAATGACAAAAGTTAAGAAGAGACTATTTTCTTACATTGAGTTGAGATGATTGAGCTTAGGCTTTGAATCAAGAAATTGGTTGATACAATTTTAGTGTGAAAGATAAGCCTATCATAAGAAAAATAATAATAGCTAGTTTTTAGGTAGAGCTTTAAGGTTTGCAAAATGCTACACGTATTTAATCCTCACAACATCCCTGTGAGGTAGGTGCTTTTATCCCCATTTTACAGATGGGGAAACTGAGGCTGAGAGAGGTCAAATGTCTTGCCGCAGTGTCACACAATTAGTAACTATCTGAGGTAGGAAATATACCCAGGTCCTCCTGACTCCCAAGTCTAGTGTTACAGCCTTGATGCTATGCCATCGTATAGGAAAGAGTTGATAACATCTCAAGTTGGAAAAGACCTCAGACGTTTTCTAATGGTGTCCCTCTAAGATAGTTGCCTAATCTATGCATGTGAATCTTCAGGGTAATTTCAGATGATTTTTATGTTTCTTATTGGCATTTTTTCTTTTACATTTCTTTTGTGCATTGGCTGCACCAGGATTGCCCCTGCAATGTTACGGCAGGCTTCTTATGGCACAATAAAGATAGGTGTTTATCAGAGTTTGAAGAGAATGTTTGCCGATCGACCAGAAGGTGAGTGAGAAATGTTTGGGTTTTTTTTAAATTTTTTTCCTAGTGGGCTTGGTTATCCATCTTCTGATTTCATTACAGTTTGGTATCAGATTATCTTCTATTCATTTTTGACATTATCAAAGACAGCTCTGAATAAGTTTAAATACTTTATTTGTAAAAAAGATATTATGATAAACTTTGCTTTGAGAAGAAACATGGCTTAAAGGCTTAAAGGCTAGGCTGGTGAGTCAGGAAGACCAGAATTTATGTCCTTTTCCACTAACTAGCCATGTCACTGTGGGCACGTCATTTAACCTTCCAAGTCCTCTGGGGAAATCGCTAAGACTCTAAATTTCTTCCCTGCATGGCCTGTGTGATCTTGGGCAAGTCACATAATTTCTTTGAGCCTCAGTTCCTCATCTTATAGATGAGGATGTTGGACTAAAGACCTTTTAAGGTCTCTTTCAGCTTTGTATGTATGATCCTGTGATCAAAATGGGGAGAGAATAAACATTGGTGAAGAGCCTACTATGTGCCAGGGCCTGTGCTAAGCTCTTTAGAAATATCTCATTTGGTCCTTCCAACAACCCTGGGAGGTTGGTGCTATTATGCTTTTTTTTTTTTTTTTTTTGCTAGGCAGTGGGGTTAAGTGACTTGCCCAGGGTCACACAGCTAGTGAGTGTTATGTGTCTGAGGCCAGATTTGAACTCAGATCCTCCTGACTTCAGGGCCGGTGCTCTATCCACTGTGCCACCTAGCTGCCCCATCCCCATTTTACAGTTGAGAAAACTGAGGCACACGTTAAGCAACTTGCCCAAGGTCACACAGCTAAGTGTCTGAAGCTGAAATTTGAACTCAGTACTCTCTCTATCTACTGAACCACCTAGCTACCTCAGCGTTTCCATACTGGAATTTCTTTCACACTGAAAAAATAAGAAGTCTCTGCACTACCTCAAGTTGTTTTTCACCTGCAACAATATATGCAGGCATTCAAATATGTGAACAACAAGAGAGAGAGAGAGAGAGAGAGAGAAACAGAGACAGAGAGAGAGAGAGAGACGGAGACAAACACAGACAGAGAGACAGAGAGAGAGAGGGTGTGTATCATTAGCACAAGCAAAACCAGGGCAAGGACGAACAAAAAATTAACAAATAAAAAAACTCCATAGCAGTTAAGCAGAACTATACCAGAAAAAAGGATTGTGGGTAGTTGACTGTACTCAGATTCATTCATTTCTGTTATTTACCAATGGACTGTGGGCTTGCATCTGAACAAGGCCATTCCAGGTTATCTACTGTTAAACAAATACTTTCCCAAGAACTCTTCTTCCAGCTAAAACGCAGCTGGCACTTGAACAGCTTTGTTGAATGGGAAGGGCTTAGGGAATGAGAGGAAAAATCTGCACAGCTATTTCTAGTGATTGTCCTCATTTGTCTGATGATCACTAAGATCCTTCCCAGCTTGGAAATTTTATGATCCTATTAACTGTTTCTTGTTTTCCTGAGGAGCAGGATAGATTAGCAGGCTAACCATGTGTCAAAATTAGGAATTCTGAGTTCAGCCCTATCATCAGAGAGAACATAAGCCCTTCAGGAGCAGTTGACATACTTTTCTGTCTAATTTTCTTCTTTGCATCTCCACTGTCTAACACAGTGCCTGGCACACAGTAGGTGCTAAATAAATGTTTGTGGATTAGTTGACCCTGTGACTTTGTTTTCAGTTCATCTGTAAAATGACAAGGATGTTTGTCACAGCTGCGTTCAATCCAGCAGGCATCAATTGTGTACCTACTGTGTGCTGGGGACTATGCTAGACACTGATGCTACAAACATGAAACAAGAATTTCTGCCCTTAAGGAGTTTATATACTATTGGAGGGAAATACCAGGTACGTAGATGATGAGGATGAGGATGAGGATGGTGGTGGTGGTGGTGATGATGATGATGAAGAAGAAGATGATGATGATGATAAGGTGGATGTATGATTTCATGAGTATAGAGAACTTTAAGATGAGGAAATTCCCCTCTGTCAATGCAGATAAGCACTTTCTCTGCAGCTTAGAATCTTGGTTGCCTAGAGTACTATGTTTGCCTAGAGTTTTCCAATCAGTATGTGTCAGAGATAGAACTTGAACTCAGATCTTCCTAGCTTTGAGGCCAGCTCTTTTTCAACCACCCCATGAAGCCTTTCAATAATAATGAGAGCTGAGATTTATTAGGCATTTTATATACATTGTCAGCTCACTTGAACCACAATCCCATGAGGTAGGTGCCACTCTGACCCTCATTTTACAGATAAGGAAATTAAGATTCAGAGACCTTCATCTTTAATAAGCATGCTCGTTGTGTAAACGGAGTTACGACTCTCCCTGTGAAGAACGTGTTGAAATCAGAGACAAAACAGTGATGTTCTTTTGTTTGCTCGCAGATGAAACTCTCCTGTTAAATGTCATATGTGGGATTCTTTCTGGAGTTATTTCCTCGTCCATTGCCAATCCAACAGATGTTTTGAAAGTAAGTTATTATACAAAACTTTTACATATTTTGTAGGTTCATCTATATTCCTTCCACTTGAGAAAAACTTCCATTGGGTTTTAGCAGGTAAAAGCTACTTTACTAGTGCACATAGTAGGAATAATTCACTTGGAGGTTTAGCTGCCAAAAGGAATCAAAATCAGTAGAGCATCTTCCTTAAAACACAGATCAATTTAGAATTTTAATTTTTATGAAATTTTCTATATATATAAAGGAGCTTCCTAATCAGTCTTCCTGCTTCCATACTATCTCTTTTCCCCTCCATCTTTCACATCCCTTCATGACTAATCTGTATATATAGACGTGGTTACATGGCTCCTCTATTTAAAGCCTTTTTAGGGGTCCCTATTGCCAATTGAGTAAAGTTCAAACTCAAGATTGACATTCAAGGCTCTCCACAGTCTGGCCCCATTGCTGGAGGGTGCCTTTCTACCCATATCTCTTATAATATACCCTATACTTCAGCTCAGCTGGGCTGCTTTCTATACCCCTGTATATGTCCAGGGATTTCCTGGCTCTCTGCCTTTATTCTTGCTGTTTTCTATAGCCTGAGTGCCCTTAGCGTTCTGTATCCTCCTTTAAAGCCCAGCTTAGATGCTGCCTTCTTCCTGAATTCTTCTAGAATCTTCCACACTTAACTTACCTGGTCCTTAATTTTCCTTATCCACTTATAATATTATTTTATATTATAATTATTTGTGTATATGCCACATCATCTTACTAATAAGTTCCATGAGGGGCAAGGACCATATCCTGTGTAAAATTATGTCTTTCCTCTAGCACAATGTTCTGTACCTACCTAGTGGACACTTAATTAAATAATTATTGAACCGAATTAAAAGGGAAAACTTGTATTTTGAGCTTTACTTAAATTAAGGAGAGTAAATTTTATTCCTGCCCAGTTAACTACTCTCATTGAAAACTTCCCTTATTTTATTTTATTCATTAGAAATGGTGTTATTATATGCTTTGCTCAAATCTAGGATGCATATTACTATACTCTTTGAACATCTCTTCTTACTGATAGTTCAGAAAATTTGGGTTCTAGTCCTGGCTTTGCCACAGCCCCCTTTGTGGCAAACCCTAAATCTCTTAGCCATCTCAAAAATTCTGTGATTTTGAAAATCTTGATATTTATAATTATGAGCATTATTTTTCAGTGCATCAGTGGGTCGATAGGCATTTATTTTTTTTTTTTAGGCAATTGGAGTTAAGTGACTTGCCCAGGGTCACCCAACTAGTAAGTGACAAGTGTTTGGTCCAAGGCAGGATTTGAACTCAGGTCCTCCTGACTTCAAGGCCAGTGCTCTATCTACTTCATCACCTAGCTGCCCCAGTCAATAAGCATTTATTAGATGTCTGCTGTATACCAGATATTGTGTTTGGTTCTGGGAATAAAAACACAAAACTGAGATAGCCCCTGTCCTCAAGAAGCATACTTTCTACTGTATGCCTATATTATGTATGGGAAAACTGGGGGTGAATTGTTCTTTCCCCTTTGAAGTTACTTTCATGATTAGAGCCTTTAGAGGTTTCATAGAGGACAGAGTCCTTGTTCGGTTAATTTGCTTCATAAATGCTATTTGGTAATGATCATCTCAGAAAAGATCTGCCATTCAAAAACTGAAGGGATAAGTAAACGTAGATTTGTTCAATTAATTAAAGGATTTTAGCAGTTTTGGAACATAATGACCTGGAGCAATAATGGTATTAGATGTTGAATTTGTTAATCCTGTTTTTAGGGATTAGAAAGTGACCATTCAACAAATTTATATTGGTCACCTGTTCTGTGCAAGACAATGTGCCAGGTATTTACAGGGGATACAACAGAGTAACACATCCTTTGACGTCATGAAATTTCCAGTTTAGTAACTGGGTAAATAAAAGATGCATATATATATAACAGGCCCCTCCCTATACAGTTAAATCCCATAACCACATTGTCAGATCATGATGGTGGCTATAAATAGCAAGTCACAAGTAGTGAAGACTCACTTTCAAGGTCCGGTAATTTAAAAAGGAATCAGAAGCCTACCAGGGGTTATATGAACATGTGATAAAAGGGATACAGAGTACTAGAGAAATTCAGAGAAGGGAGAGCGTGATTCTGCATGGGTCTATCAGAGAGGGCTTCATGGTAGAGATAAAATTGGAGCTGAACCCTGAGGGGGTCAGAATTGAGTAAATGGAAGCAGGAACTGGGAAGGGAATTGCACCCAGATAATAGTAGGAGCCTTAAAAGCTTGAAGGCAGGAAAACATGGGGTGTCTTCAGATAGCAGGAAGCATGACACCAGTGGACTGCTGCGATGCTAGGAAGTTAAGAGAGTGAAAACTTGAGACAGAATGTTGTTTATTAAAAACCATGGCTTCTAAGCCTTTGCCGGGTGCTTTTTAACTTTCAAATAAGGAACATATTTTTTTAGCTCAAGGTAAGTACTGTTCTCCTGGTGAGGTGACTTGAATTTTGACTTTGCCATAGCTTCCCCTTGTTTTGTGTAAGAAGTTTGGGGAAATATCTTAGTGCTTGGGGTTAAGGCCTTTGCTGAAGCTCGAGAGATCTTTTAGAAAGTTAAGATTATGATGATGATGATTCCCTGTGCAAATTAGGAGCAAATCATTTGCCCCTGAGAAAATCAAGTTAGCAAAGTATTTCATTCAATTCCATTAATATTTATAAAGTGCCCATGCTTTGTAAGAAAAACACTGTGGTATTCAAGAGAAATCCCTGTTCTTTCTAAAAAAAAAAATGCCCAAGGTTGAATTAAGCAGTCTTTATATTAGAATCTTAGCTGTGTGAACACCCTGTCACCTGAGAAGTTCACTGGTAAGTTCAAGTGAGTTTATGGTAAAAAGGGCATCATGCAAGAGTCCCGTGTTGCCCTTTTTTGCATACCTTTCAGTATGGTAGTTTGAAAATAGTAGTGGCTGGGCTCGTGGTAACTAATTCAGGAGCCAGGCTGGACACCAGCACATGCTTAACTCTGCATTAAGTGCAGTGCGAGGTCGTAGACACAGGGTAGATGTATATGGCTCCTCTGCATCTGTGACTCACACTGATAAGAAACATGCCAATTGCCATCCCTTCCTGTCTTTAGCCATCTTAGTCACTGCTAGGGAAACAGTGTTAATTTTAGTGTTACTGATTGATGTTCAAAAGGAGATTTCCTTTATTGCCATTATCAGATATTTTGTATCTGGGGCAGCCAGCACATAGTTCTGGACTTGGAGTCAGGGAGACCTGATTTCAAATTTGGCAGCAGATGTTTACTAGCTGTGTAACCCTGTTTAAGTCACTTAGCCGCTGTTTACTTCCGTTTCTTCATTTGTAAAATGAGGATTATAACAGCACCTGCCTCACAGGGTTGTTGTGAGAATTAAATGAGGTAATTATTGCAAAGCTCTTAACACAGTATCTGGCATGTAGTAAGCTCTCTACGTATGTGCTCATTATCATCATCATCATTATATTATCTCTCAGTCGTCTCAAAAATTCTATGATTTTAAAATCTTGATATTTATAATTATGGCATTATTTTTCAGTACATCAGCGGGTCAACAAGCATTTATTAGATGTCTGCTGTATACCAGATTATGATTATTATATTATTATTGTTATTAATAAGCCATTGAATCTACTAGTATTGTATAGGCATTGCAAAGATGTCTAAGGCATACGTTGTGTGAAGACTAATATTGATAGACTTAACCCTTCTCAGCAATACAAGGATCTAAGACATCTCCAAAGGCCTCATGATGGAAAATGCTATTCACATCCAAAGAAAGAACTATAGAGTTTGAATGCAGATCGAAGCATACTATTTGCTATTTTTTTTCTTCTGTTGTGTTTTATTTCCTCTTTCTGGTGGTTCCTCCTATTGGTTGTAATTCTTACTTACAACATCACTAGTATGAAAATATGTTTAATAGGAATATATATGTATAGCCTATATTAGATTGCGTGCCATCTTGGGGAGGGAGATAAGGAGGGGGAGAAAAATATAGAAAAAAAAAATTAACTCTCAAAAAAAAAAAAAGATGTCTAAGGCATAATCCCTGCTCTAAATTAGCTTGGGTGGGAGATATTTTTGATGAGAATCTTGAGATATTATTTGTGTTGTACTTTCCTTTTCCTATTACTGATTATTAACCAGTAGTCTTCAGGTGCATATATTTGGAGGAAAACACACTTGTTTCTTCTAACTTGGATCTTAAAAATAATACTTAGATAAGAATGCAGGCTCAAAGCAACGTGATTCAAGGAGGAATGATAGGGAACTTCATCAACATCTACCAGCAGGAGGGAACAAGAGGACTTTGGAAGGCAAGTATTTAAATCATATTATATATGGTGATAATGATGCTGATGAAAGTCAACAGTGGCTTAGTGAGGGGAGAGCCAGCCTCAGGGCCAGGAAGACTTTGGGCTCATGTCTATCCCTCTCACAACTCTAGGTGCTTCTCTAAGAGGGTAAAAGGTAGAGAAGGTTCTGACTTGTACTAGGAGAGGAAGTTTCTTCACCAGGTAGCTCCCTATCCCGGTAAAATCACAGGTCTGATTCCTGTTCTTCTCTCTATCCCTGCTACTACTACTAATAATAATAGTAACCCTCATTTCTATATCCCTTAAGGTTAAAAAGTGCTTTCATTATGATAGCACTATGCCATTTATAGATTTTCTTTTGTTCCCGCCCCCCCCCCCCAATTTTCAGTACTGTATCTTAACCTGAGCAAGTGTTAGAAAAGGAAGATTAGCTGTTAAACTCTTTCCTTCCTATACTGATCTCTTCTTTCTTAATTTCCCCATTTGTAAAGTGGAGCTATAACAAGGAGTGACTGATTTGTAATTTGAAAGCATTTTGTGAATAATTGACTTAAATAGTTACTAAGTAATAATGAATAATTCCTGTGTGGGTTGAATGCGCATGTTTCTCTTTACTTATGAATAACTTATGATTGTCACAGTAAATTAGGCCCATTCCAAGGTAGGCCTAGTTTTGTACTGATATCCCACATTTAGGTTTTCCCATTTTTGGAGGCTGCTTCTTGGCTCTCTAATGATGGCTGTGTTATTTGGTGAGTTTCAGTGTAGGCTTTACCTCTTGGAAGTTTAGTTTGTGTTTACTTGTCTCTTCTTGGGAAAAAGATACCAACATTCTTTAGTTTGTATATAATACCATTTACAAAATTACACAGCATATTGGATAAGATAAACTTCCTGTTTATTTTTTATTCAGGGGGTGTCCCTTACTGCCCAGAGAGCTGCCATTGTTGTTGGAGTGGAATTACCAGTCTATGATATCACCAAGAAGCATCTCATCCTATCTGGCCTGATGGGAGATACTGTTTATACACACTTTCTGTATGTCCGTCCAATGTCTTTTAAAAAATATTTTGTGTGTTTGGGGATTAAATTGAGATTTAACGCATCCTTTTTTGTTTGTTTGTTTGTTTAATTCCCAGGGAACAGACTAGTGATTTCAGAGATGTAGAAAGTGCCTCTCTCACTTTGTAACTTAGAATCTTAATTGCCTGAGGGCATTGAGAGGTTAAGTGACTTGCCTAAGGTCACACAGCCAGGATAGAAGTAAGACTTGAATCCAGGTCTTCATGGCATTGAAGCTAGCTCTGTATCCACTGCCTCTCAATACACAGTTATGGAAATTTAATTTGGTTACACATATAAGGAAGTTGTTAAAGATATACATACAAAAATGTTTAAAAAAGCAATTTTAAGAGTTTTCAAATTACTAAGGCATATACTATCAGTTCATCTTATTAAAAAATAAAGTTTTAATTGATATCAGTATAATGAAAAGGGAAATCACACATTTATAAGAACTTCCAGATGTCAGCAGCCTGTTTACTGTATGTTTCTTTTAAATTTCTTCAGTTTTCGACAAGATGTTGAGGTTTGCTTTCAAAACCAAGCCTTTCGATCTCCGTGACTAAAGTGACTGACAATTAGAACATAACAAAGGACTGACAATCAGAAAATGACAAAAGACTGACAATCAGAAAATGACAAAGGACTGACAATTAGAAAATTACAAAGGACTGACAATTAGAAAGTACTTCATGACTAGCTGTAAAAGCAGAAGCATCAGGAACTGAGACTTTTAATCCTTTTGGTGCTGCTTCTTTGTGGGATGTACAACAGACAACACAAAGGCAGTTGGAGCATGATCCATCAGTTCTGAACAGAATTTTCCTTGTTATAAAGATCTGCATCTATATCAGAAAAAAAAAAAACCAAGCCTTTCTAATTTCTTAGAATGTAAAAAAAAGTGTGCCCTGAGCTAACTGCAGCATTTAAGACTTTCAACAGATGATTAGATTTTGTTTTTAATGGAAAAGATTATGGTATTTGTTAGGAAAGAGAAAGAACAGTAAACTCAGTGAAGAAAAATCAAGATATAGACATCATGACGAGTAGCTCTGCATGGATGCAGTAGAAGAGGACCCATTCCTGATGTCTGCAGGGTTATTTTACCTCAGAAGGTCAGATTCATGCAGGGGCTACACAAGGAGGCAGCTAGCTTGTATGAAGTGAAGGCAAATACTTGCTGTTCATTACTAAGACTGAACTTTGTCGGTTTCATAACGTCTGAGCGGTGTGTGAGAACCTCCGAGTAGACTCAGAGAAAGAAAGTGAAATGATTTTAAAATCAGAGAAGTGGTATCTTGGTGGTAGAAGATTGAGATGCTTTATGTTGTTACCAAGGTGTAACTGTCAGTAAAACGCTGTCAGCTCTATATCTGCTAACTGTTTGACATCTCTTTTATGGGTTTCACTTTGTCATTTATAACTTTTCTTTTGTTTGTTTTTTTTGTTGTTTTTTCCCCAAAATTTTTAGTGCTGTATCTTAACCTGAGCAAGTATGAGAAAAGATAGAGTAGCTGTTAAAATGATTCCTTCCCATATTGATCTCTTCAATATGTTTCTTATCAGTTATGATTGGACCATCACGACATAAAAACTAGGGGGCTGTGGAATCTTCTCTAAAGGGCAGCTTTCCTTTTAAGAAAAGTTACATTTGAGCTGTAGCTTGACATGGTATATTGGCCTGGGAGTCAGAAGGCTGTAGGTCTGACTTTTGCTGTATGACCGTGGACAAGTCATTTAACCTCTACAAGGTTTGGTTTTCTCATCTGTAAAATAGTGATGATATCTGTAGTGTCGACCTCACAGTATTGTTATGAGGCTCAAATATGATATCATTTGTAAAGCACCCTGTGAATCTTATTTTATTTTATTTTATTTTTAAATTTTTGTTTTTTTGGATAGGGTTAAGTGACTTGCCCAGGGTCACACAGTTAGTAAGTGTTATATTTCTGAGGCCAGATTTGAACTCAGGTCTTCCTGAATCCAGGACCGGTGCTATATCCACTATGCCACACTGTGAATTTTAAAGAAATATTCTATGTCCAGAGATCTGCCCTTGGAGTCAGGAAGATCTGGATTGCAGTCCTTTCTCTGACTTCTATTGGCTGTGTAACTGTGCAGAGATCCACTTAACCTCTCAGCGTACAAGGCAAGTCTCTATGACCATAATTTACAGAGAAGGTACCAACCTGAATTGGTAGATAAAATTTTCTCATCTAGGGTGAGAAACCTATGCCAATGAAATCCTTGGCCCAGGCCCAGTTCCTGTGCAGGTTAATTATTATTAACAACATAGGCATCTATTCCCCCATAACTGAGCTGATGGCATTGATTTGGAAATGGTTGGGTGAATAAGTGAGGCCAAAGTTGCCTCCTAGGAATCCATGATTCTTTTGAAAATAACTTTTTGTTGATTTCTTGTTTTTAGATTATTTACATTTCCCACCCCATCCTTCCCTTCATCTTCTCCCAGAGAAACATCCCTTATGGTAAAGAATTTTTAAAAAGGAAGAAAAACAGTTCAGCAAAACTAACCAAAATATTCAGGGTAGTCTGATGTTATGCGCAGTATTCCACCCCTATAGTCCTCCAACTCTGAAGAGAATTGGAGGGAGTTATTTTCTCATAGTTATTTTTTTGAGCCAATTTTGGTCATTATAATTTCACAGCATTCCATTTCTCTTGCTCTATTGTTTTTATCCTTTCCATTTACGTTGTTGTAGTCATTATACATATTGCTTTCCTGGTTCTGCTTCCCTTACTTTGCATCGGTTTATATGTCTTCCATGCTTCTCTGTATTCATCACGTTCATCTTTTCTTATATTATAGTAATGTTCTATTACAGTCTTATACCATAGTTTATTTATCCATTCCCCAACTGATGGCATCTACTTTGTTACTAGTTTTTAGATTTTACAAAAATAGTGTTACAAATATTTTGGTATATATGGAGACTTTCTTGTCAATGACCTCCATGCATGTTTGCCTGCCTACATGTGGAATCTTTGGGTCAAAGAGTATTGACATGTAGCCACTTTATATGCATAATTCCAAATTGCTTTTCCAAATGGTTGTACTAATTCACAGCTCCACCAAAAATGTATTAGTGTTGCCTGTCGTTTTATAACCTCTCCATCATTGACCATTGTTATCTTTTGTCTTTGCTAATTTGCTAGGTATGAGGTGAATCCTGAAAGTTGTTTTGATTTCAGTTTTTCTCATTATTAGTGATTAGGAGTATTCTGTCATATAGTTGTTAATAATTTACAATTCTTTTGAGAACTGTTTGTTAATATACTTAGAATTCTTACCTCCTCCTGGGGAATGGATTTTGGTCTTACTTCTGTGATTCTCTTTCATTACTAGTGAGTCTTTTGAATTTCTGTCTGATACTCAAAGCTAATGCTATAATTCTTGATGATGAAGCAGTTATGGAACCTGAATGGACATGGGCCTGATAAGTCATAGCCTGACCATTACCCAGGGGTGGGGACCTTGCAGCCTTGAGGTCACAGACTCCCCACCCCGTACACCTTTGCTCCCTCTACAGACATCTAATATAATGAAGGAAGGGCTTATTACCTGATATTTGATGGCAGTGTTTAGTTCAAGTAACAAAAATTGTCTGTCTTTCTTACTAGATCAAGCTTCACCTGTGGTTTGGCTGGAGCTCTCGCTTCAAATCCTATTGATGTTGTGAGAACACGTATGATGAATCAGAGAACCTTACGAGATGGTACACATTCTGGTTACAAAAGCACCATGGATTGCTTGTTACAGGTAAGGATGAATTTCTAGGGATAAATTTGGAAGATATGTGTTTATCCCTATCTTTGTGTGTGTGTGTGTGTGTGTGAGTGTGTTTAGTATTGAGAATTCCTCTCTAGTACATTTACTTTCACTTCACTTTCTGAAAGACTTATTTCTGAGGTAAATTAAAGTCAAGGCACACTTTAGGTGAGCATCTGCTGAAAATTACAGTTCATGAGCCCCCCACTGATAATTCTTTTGTTGGATCAACTCGAATATGTGTCTGTTAAAAGAAAAGAGTTCTGCCAGTAAAATCAAACTAAGTAGAGTAATATTTAAAAGATCTAAGCTAATAGAGTTCACAAGGTTTTATTCACTATAGCCAACTTGTCCAAATTTGGAATCTATAAAAGTGACAGGAAAGCAAAGTTTATTTTCTTTCTATCCCTGCCCTGCTATGGAATGACTTTATACGAACAGAGTAGAATCCTTTTGTGCCTGGAGAGTTGGACAGAATTTCTTTGGAAGGTAGACTCTAAGTAGTTCATTTTTATTTTAATCCTTGGATTAATGCTTTGTTCCTACATTCCTGAGACAGGTTTAAAAAAGTATGAAGTTACGTAGAAGAGAGCAGGTTTTCCTCATTCATGACTATTTTTTGGTTAGCCTATGAAAATAGCAGTGCTTTGTAAGACTGTCTTGTTCTTCTAGCCTAAAGCCTCAGATAGCTCAACAGGGAAATTAATCAACCAATCAGTCAAAAAATAAATAATATTTATTTATATTATTATATTATATCATAATAATATAATGTAATATATTATATAATTATATAAATAAATTAAATAAAAGATTATGAATTTGACTCAAACCAAGTTTCTTGGGACCTACTGTGAATATAACACTGTGCTGTGGGATAGATCATTAGTTTTACATCAATCCATGCAATAAGGACTGGATTTTTCCTAAATGGATGGGTCTCTTAAAAAAAATCTTCCTAGAAACAGTTTTCTTTTCACAATAAATAAATAGGATATGCCAGCAATTGATAATGCTTTTGACCACTTCACAATTCAAATAATATCTCTTTCTTCCCCAACAGACATGGAAGAATGAAGGATTTTTTGCTTTGTATAAAGGATTTTGGCCAAATTGGTTGAGGCTTGGTCCTTGGAATATTATTGTATCCTTTCCTGTTTCATTGAATCTGAAAAAATATAATTATAAGAATGCTATTTTTGAAATTGTAATGGTCGTGTTGCTATGAGTAATAGTCTTGGCACTCAGGGCTCGTTCTCCACTGTGATTCTAAAGAACAGAGGTATTATTTGTTAATTGTATTCTTTGGGAGTTACCATTAGGCTATGATCCACTGCATTTTCATACATAAAATACTGGTTTTGTGTCTCTTTTTTCTTTTTTTGGAGAAATTTTAAAATGTTCTCTCCAAAGATTTTGTTCTTTTGAGACATGAGTACAGGGAAAAATGAAATAATTTTTAATACTAGACTTTGAATTTACACCAAACTTATAGAAAACTCGAGTAAGCCTGAAGATGGGGTCATGGAAAGAATACCAGATTGGAAATCAGAAGACCTAGCTTTGAATTTGACTTTCTTCCATTTACTACTTGTGTGATCTTGGGCAACTCATTTTATTTATCTAGTAAAATGTGGTGTAGAGTAAATGGTCTCTGAGCTCCCTTCTGGCTCTGAATCTATGCCTTTAATTTTTCACCCATCCCACTCACATATAATATGCTACTTTTTCCCTTTGTCAGAAGCTCAGAACTCCTGTTTTCACACAGCTAATAATTCAATTCTGTGGCTTACTTAACTAGTTAGGCTAATTTTGTCAAACATGAAGCATGACTGATATTTCTTCATTGAACTGATAGATTACCAGACTGATTTTACCTAAATAAAAGGAGTCTGTTAGATACAACCTAGTAAGAGAGGTTTGCCTGAAATTAACATGCTTAAGAATTCACCCATTGGCACTATTTCCCATACAAATCTAAGGAGTTCAATTCATCAAGCATTTATTAAGGAACTACTATGTGCCAGGCACTGAAACCAAAAGATCACAGAAAAAAGTGATTGAACCTACTGCATTACATTTCATTGTGTATTTTCAGCTCTTAGAAGTGAGTGAATTTACGCTGAAACCCACACAACTTACAATTAGTCTGGTTTGTTTATTTTGATAAATTTAGTAGGAGGAGATTTCATGAATTTAAAAGTTCCTATTTTGGCACTAGAAGGGTATTGGGTTCTTGACTTTAGTTCATGTTGCAATCATCACTTCATTGTTGCTATTTTAAAATATAGTAGGAGTGATTTTTAAAACCTCTTTGCTTACGATTGTAAGAAACATTTGTATTAGAGCCCTTTTTTAAAAAGATGAATAACATGTGTAAGTTCTTTAAGAGGTTTGGAATTTCCATCTCAGGTAGTGTGAAACCCGGGTGTATCAATGGATAGTGTATTAATGGAGTTAGTGATGATGCCACATGACAGCCTAATTTTAGCTAATATGTTTTAGACATTGAGAATGTTATATAGCTGACATTCATGTTTTCACAGAAGGGAGAAAATAATTGAATGCCTCCTACCTAGGACTGAATCCAGACAAAATTGTAGAGTAGGAAAACAATTTTGTGTTCTATTCTTCTCTCTTTACCCCAGCCCTTTTCTTCCACAGTGCCCGTTCCAGCAGCCTGAGCCTCTCCCCCTTATGCTGCCTCTCCTCCCTCCAGGGTTTTCAGATGCCAAATTCTCCTTCTCTGAAACTCCCTCATCCTGTATCTCATTACTCAGAATGTAACATGTCTGTTAACTAATCTCATAAGCTAATTGGCACTAATGTGATGTTGAGAAAAGCCAGGTGCCCGCTTCCAGGTACCATATGGTATAACTGGAGCTCTTTGGAATTGCTTCCGACGCAAGTAGGGGTAGGGGGTGGCACCAAGGCAGGCCTATGGAAGAGAGATTTTTGAAAAAGGGAGCATTTTTGGTGTCTCTCAGGCCACAGCATTTACCCTGGACTTCAACTCTCTCTATATCTAGGACTAGTATACTGGTAGGTACAATCTGATTAATTAGCATGTTCGCTTTCATGGATTGGGTTTCTATATTGGAATCAAAATGGAGTTATTTTTGGCCTTAACTGATTATTACAGTTCTTTGTGACATATGAACAATTAAAAAAATTGGACTTGTGACAGCTAACAGATGGCCTCAGACATCGCTATGGCAAGGATGCTATTTTCAGCAACAGTAATGCTTTCTGCTTTTCATTGCTTGACTCATCACAAATTTTGAGATGCAGGCAACAGATCAAAAATGTCACTGCAAGAGTGTTCATTTAGATCCCTCAGATGCACCTCACCAATTACCAGGAAGTACAAAGTTAGCGGTCAGAACGTCTCTTCTTACTATTTAAGTGTTCTTAGATGTCAAATGCATAAAGGACAGATCTTGGCTGCTATCTTGAAGCACTATGTAGGGGAAAACGGAGAACTAAGATCGAATTTCTTCTGCGACAAGATGACTGTGATATAGTTCAGCTTTTAGCTGGCAATATCTTACACAATGATAGGGGACAGGGGATGGACCTGTGATTTCATTGGTATAGGTAGCCCCCGGCCAAGAGACTTTGGTCTACTGAAGCAGGTCAGCAACTGCTTTGCAGCTTAGAGAATTGATTTGGAGCAGTTACTTGCCCAGGGTCACACAGCCAGAATGTCAAAGGAACCCCGATCTTCCTGTTTTCCAGGTGGGCTCTCTGTACACTACTCCATACTGTCTGTCATGCAGCTGCATCTTATATAGGGAATATTGAAGTGCTGTGATGCAGAAGCCATCACTAGCTTCTTAGTGGAGTCCCTAAAAGCTTGGTTCCTGGACTCCTGGTGACTTTGGCTTGGCATCATTGGAAGAGAGAACCCTGCAAGGAGTTCTGAAGCATTCAGGACTGGTTCTGCATGGTCAACTTGAGAATAATCAGTGGAAACATTGTATAGGGAGTTCACACCTGAAATGTTGGGGGGTTTTTGTGGTTGTTTTTAAGATTGATTTTTAGCCGGATGTCTTTTAACTTCACATTCACAGTGAATGCAATGCTTTGAGGACTTGATCTATGTGGCAAAGTATTACCAAGCGTTGTCATTTGTACCCACTATTGTAGCTTCAAAGAAAGTTGCCTCAAAAGGGAGTTAGTTACTTCACTATTTGAAGGGGTGCTGGATTGAGCATCCAGAAACCCACACTCTGTATAGGCCTTTGTCACGAGTTTGCTGTTTAACTTTTTAGGAAAAGCCTAAAAACCTTTGGGTTCTTCAATTTCCTGATCTCTAAAATGGGGATGGAGTGACCTACTGATGTATTGAATGTCAAATGACATCATCCAATCTCTACCCCTTTAAAGCCTTGTGTTGGGGGAGGTGACAATGTTTCTTGTCTCTCTAGGCAGTTACTGTACGGACTTGTTACATTTCAAGAGATGAGCTATGCCACATAGGGTGCTTTCCCTGGTGGTTTAACCTAGTCATTGTTTCTCAGTACTTTCTTCCAGCAGGCCAAAAGGAATATATTGAGTTAGCTGTTTTGTTGCTGAAGATTTTAGATTTTATGAAGCAGAATTTGATTACCAAAAATAGAAACTAAACCAGGATGACAAAAAAAAATCCCAAAGCACTCATGTTAGGTGCCAAAAGCTAAGATAAATTATAAGTTTCTCTGGTGATTTCTCTCCAGGTGGCAGTATAGGATCACTCAGCTGAGCCCATCTAAACCTTAGACCACTTGTTAATATTACCAAACCCCATCTCCAAATACTGTATTTTATTACTTTACCAGACATTCCACCAATAGTCTATAGTTAAATCAAAAGACCGATTTCTTTTAAATTCAAAGGACTTTCTTTTTACCTGATTAATCACTCAGTGATGTTTTCTTTTTTGGATTGCACAAGACACTTTATTTTTTTTTCTTAGAAAGTGTATATAGTTTCCAAAACATTATAGGCAAGTTCATTTATGAAGACCAATTATAAAATGATGTCGTTTTGATCATTCTATGTATTTATCCATTTTTCTATTTTCATACTAAAGTTCATGCTATAATGTAATACTGAAGGGGTTGGGTTAACTGAGTTCTAAGGCCTTTCTACTCTAAAATTAAGTGGTTTAGATAAATTTTTTTTAAAAAGCCTCATTTTATAACACATTAAAAACGTTTTAAAAGATTTCTTAAGGGCTTAGTTATTCAGTATTATGAAGTACTTGATTTGACTAGTTTTAGGCCTTAGAATGATTAATGATCATTTTAGAAGATTCTAGACAGAGTGGCTGAGGAACTGGGAGAATCCATCCTCCCTCTTGTATGTTTTAAGGGCACAGCTAAAGTCTTCTCCTACCCCCTACTTTTGGGTATGATTTTGGAGTATGAAAAAAGGAATTTTATGGTTTTAAAGTTGTCTTCCCTGTAACTTCTGTAACCAAATTGTTAAAAAATGTTTTCTGTTTGCACATGGATTCGTTTAGCCTTTGCTGTTAAAAGTTGCCAGTCACTGTTAAGAGAACTGTTTCCTCTTTATATTTATTTGTAAGTTTGAATTACAGAGCTTTATATAAAATTGTCATTTTCATAAACTTTTCTGCTTCTAGCTTTTTATTTAAATATTGTCAAGTTGTTCAGATATAAACCTTTTGTTTAATAAACTAGACTAATGCGAAAAAATGCAAAATTCTTTGTGATCTTTTCAAATAACTATTTAAATGAAGAAAAAACTCTAGAATCTAGAAAAATGCAGTAAAGTGAAGGTCTACAAAAGTAGATATGGGCATTCCTTTCTGCCCCTCTCCCCCCCAAAAAAAGTTTTGGAGTCAACTTTTTTCAATGAACAAAAATTTTCTCTCCTTCCCGCCTTGGAATCATGGTTGTTTACTGGGCAGATGAAAGTTTCTAAGTCTGTCAAAGTTGCTTGTTTTTATAGTGTTGTTGCTAGTATATAAATTGTTCTCCTTGTGCTGTTCACTTCATTCAGCATCATGTGATGTTTAAAAAATTTGAGAGACATAATTTCTGGATAATTAATTGTGAGGGACTGTCTGATGTTGGCAACTACCAGGTGGGCATTGTGGCAAGATTGGGGTAGAATCTGGGTATTTGGAAGTCGAGGCAGGGGCTGTGGTAGGCGGAGTCATGGTGAACTGGGATGGGCTGGGTATGGAGAAGCCCTGAGGCAGTGGGCAGTGCTATGTGAGATAAGCTGGGTGCAAGGAAGTAGCCGGAGCATGTGCTCCTGAGGCAAGGGGCGGTGCCACGTGGGAGTGGGACGGCAGAGAACGAGTTCCCTTTGCTTAGTCCCCTCCCTATATGCAACATCAACCCCATACGCCTCCTTCCTGTGACCTTCCTGACTTCCTGGGTCCCTTTGTGTAGCACTGACCCCAGACGCCTCCTTCCTGTGTCCTTCCTGACTTCCTAGGTCACGTACTCTGTCTATGCACTAATCCCAGACGCCTCCTTCCTGTATCCGGTCCTAGCCTCCTGCGTCACTCCCTCTTCCTTGGTGTGCTAAACTCAGACAGCCCCTTCCGGTATCTGACCCTACAATCATTGGCTAGTAAGCGGGCTGGGGAGGAAGGGCTAAGTAGGTACTTAAGGAACGAGCGTGGTCAGATCATGCACTCTCTCTGCACCTGCTCTGGCCTTCCTGCTTGGCCTTGCTGTGATGGTTGCTGTGATGGCTTGCTGTGATGGCCTCTGAATAAAACTCTGGTGTTGGCGCCTCCTGATGGCTCGTCTCTGTGTGTTTATCCGGTTGAGGACCGAAGACTGATGAGTGAGTATGACTCTGGCAGCCTGCTCCTTATAGGAGGAGTGTTCGGCGCGGCCGGCATAAGGTCGGCGCAGCCGGTACAATTAATCATTTTATTAATAACACTGTCTTATTATTAATAAAATGGGGCAGTGACACTCTCCAATGCCAAAGGCCCCTCATGGAGCCCACTCAATGCTTATAAGCCCTTGGAAGGGTGGGTGTTTGTGAGGGTGGCGATAGAGGCTGATTGGTTAACAAGTAATGAGAGAGAATAAATATTATAATGAAAGGTGTACCTATTCTAATGAGGGGCTGGGGACTTGTTTATTTACTTCCAAACCATCCCCAGCCTTGGGCAATTTAATCAAAAAATTTATCCCCACCCAAACCTGAGTAGGACACTGAGAAGGGCAGGAATTCACCTAGATAAGATGGTCTAGGTGGGGTAAATTTTTAGCAGAGGTCAGTAACGTCCTTCAAAGGCTGAGCTTACAACAAGAAAATAGGATAGGGGAAAGAGTGTGGAAGAAGAAACAGAAAACTTGGGACAAATATATATAATCAAGCAAAATAAATTCCTATATTAGCCATGTCCAAAGAAAAAAAGTCATATTCTGCCTCCTTAGTCCATTACTTCTCTGTTCTCCATTAGGATGACAGGAGATGGACAGCATACTTCATCACTGAAGCTTTAGGATCATGGTTGGTCATTACGTCGATGGGATCAACTTTTAAAAGTCATAGAGCATAGGGGCAGCTAGATGTTGCAGTGAATAGAGAATCAGCCCTGGGATCAGACCTGAGTTCAAATGTGACCTCAGACACTTGACACTAACTGTAATTGCATCACCAAAAGAAAAAAGTAAAATAAAATAAAAGTCATAGAGCAGGAGATAGTTGATGGAGGTGCCTAGAGGAGAGCTTCAGCTGTTGCCTCAAGACAATCATGCAGCTCAGCAGTGAGCAAGGAATTTTGGCCCGAATGTCAGTATCCTGCAGCAACACTGGCATTAACAAGACGGTGTCAGTGCCCTCAATTGACAGCTTGGCCTGTTTAATCCTGCTGCTGCCAACTGGTTACTGGGGTCGTCATCCTGCCACGAACAAGACAGATCCAGTTCTTGTTGGCAGAGTCATCAGTGGCTGGAGAACACCTTGCCGGGCTGCACGGCCAGCAGATTTAATAATGGCATACATGGAAGCATTTTGCCAGTGTTTCTTCTTAGTACTCAGACAACACACTTTTAAGCTGGCAGAGCTTAAAAGAACTTACTGGAATTGTACTGCTAGTTCTAAGAGATGAATGAAATGAGATGTGTGTGTATTTTGCATCATAGAAAGATCGGTGATGACAGGTGGCCACTGGTGAGATCGCAAATGCTCCAGAATGGTAAAAAAAAAATTCCCCTTCTACTGCTTCAGCTGGTCAGTGTATTTGGCTCCAAACCCAGCATACTTTTTATTTTTTAAAGCTGGCAGCTGGAAAAGCACAACTAATTGGGAGTAAAGTTTAGGCAGTTTACAAGGAGGCCAATTTTACAGAAAATTTTATCAGCAACAGCAGCTGGTGAGTTGGTGTGTGAACCTCTTCAGTGATCCTGACCCTAAGTTCACACTTGAGAATACATAAGATCATAATTTTAGAATTGGAAGGAACCTTAAAGTCCATCTAGTCCTTTTTACAGATAAAGAAAACTGAGGCCCTGAGAGATTAAGTGATTTGTTCAAAGGTATACAGTAACGTGACTGACAAGAGTACCAGGTCTTAGGACTCCAAATTTAGTTCTCTTTTCTCTGTATCCCAGCTGCTAGTAACTATAGTTACAGGAACTGTCCAAGAGAACCACCTTGACCAGGATCCTGCCCTTTATGAGTTTACAATTTGTGCTGTCAACTAATTTTAACATATCAACTAATCTCTCATGAAATAAGAATCTGCTTTGAGAGTGTGCATCAGGTGATGCATAGCTTTGCAATACACTTTCGTACATTAGGAAAACAGCAACCTTTAGTTCAAGAAATGTATAATTTAGGGGGGAGTTGGGCAATGGGAGTTAAGTGACTTGCCCAGGGTCACACAGCTAGTAAGTATTACGTATCCCAGGTCGGATTTGAACTCAGGTCCTCCTGATTCCAGGGCCCGTGCTTTATCCACTGCGCCACCTAACTGCCCCCAAGGAATGTATTTTCAACAGTAGATTTGAAAACAAATTTATTTGGTGCTTAGAGACTCTTCTTGGTAATATGTGGGTATATATTTTTAATACATTTATACATAAATATATAAATAGAAGCCATTGCCTGACCTGTCTCTCAAGGATAAGAGCTTAACTTGTAGGCATTTGTTAGATTTACTTTAACAAACAAAAATTTTAAAAAGTTTTGGAAAAATTCCAAAGAACCTTATAAAGAAAGACAGAAATCTTGTCTGTGGAGAGTCTTCAAAATCAGTGACAATTTAAGTCCCGGATGACAGGTGTAACGGGTTTTTTCTTTCCAGCGGGTTGAAAAGTACATTCCAAAATCTTTCCCCTTTTATAGTCAGGCCACAAGATAAGCCTATTGCCTTGTGGTCTGTTTAGAAATCGTCTACCCTTAGAAATTGGGGTAGTAAAAATACTCTCCTATTATCCAACAAATACATGCCTGGGGTAGGAGAGATATTCACAACATCCTTGTAGACTTTATTAAAAGTCCTTCATCTAGCAATGCCAAGTTTCTCTAAGAACTGATTTGTTACTCCTGCCACTATTCTTGTTTGTAAGTGGCAAATATCTTTGTTTTGCAGGTAGAAAAACCCAAAGCACAGAGAAGCTAAAAGACTTTTTCTCCAGGTCACAAAGGAAACAGATGAGTTGAGAATCCCTTATTAACTGATGATCCTTTAGGATAGGATGCAGGTTCATTTAAAAAATATGGATATAGATTTAGATAGATAGACAGACAAACAGGTAGATAGCCAGGTAGTTAGGTAGATACCAAGGGGTGGGTTGAGGGTGTCCTCTCTTATCTCTTCAGTTGAGTCCAGAATCAGTTTCATTTTTTTAAGTGATCTGATAAGTCTTTTATTAGCTTAGCAGTATTCAAACTGGTGGTCCTAGGTAGAGATATCTTCTGTTTCCTATGTCATCAGTTATTGCAAGTATCTCTTGACATCTCTTGGTAGCTATGTGGCGCAGTGGGTAGGGCATCAGATCTAGGGTCAAGGAGACCTTCCTTCCTTTCTTCCTTTTCTCCTTCCTTCCTTCCCTCCTTCCCTCCTTCCTGACACTGGACTGGACTGCCCTGCCTCACTTAAATCCAATTCATTTGAAAGTCATAACATCACGTGGTCCTCTTCAAGAACAAAGGACAAAAACCGGCTCTCAGATAACCTTAGTCAGCCCCAGTTTCCTCAACTGTAAAATGGGGATAATAACAACACCAGTCTTGAGGGGTTATTGAGAGGATCAAATGAGAATATTTATAGAGCTTCGTATAGTGCCTGGCACCTAGTAGATGCAAAAGAATTCTTATTTCCTCCCTACTCTCCCCCACCCTGAACCATCCCGTATAGCAAATAGTACTTTTTAGGGAGGGAAAAAAAGTCAGCACAACTGATTAAAACATTGAAAAAAAATCTAAAAATGTGTAATATAAAACATCCGTGGACCTCCCACCTCCACCAAGGTGTGGGTTGAGGGTGTCCTCTCCTATCTCTTCAATTGAGTCTAGAATCAGTTTCATTTTTTAAGTGATCGGATAAATGTCTTTCGTTAGCTTAGCAGTGTTCAAACTGGTGGCCCTAGAATAGCCCAAATGTGCTCATTGATATGACTGAGAGCGGTATCTGGAATCTTTGGGCTTAATTAAAATAGCTAGCATTTATGTAACAGTTTAAGATTTATAAAGCACTTTACATAAAATAGATATTTTTATTATCCCCATCTTAACAAATGATAAAACTGAGGCCCAGAGAGGTTAATTGACTTGCTGAGGGTCACCTAGTATGTGCGTGAGCTAGGATTTGAACCGTGCCCTCCTGATTCCTTGTTTAGCATTCTGGTACCTCTCACTTTGACAGGTTTATGAGATATTTCCAGAGTCACCTGAGATGAGCCAGAAGGTAAATATTCCGTGGATAAAGTATCAGACCAAGTCTGACCCTGGTTCATCTGTTTCATATTTGAACAATTCCATACTTCCCTTTCTAAATCACTCCTTTTAGTTAAACATTGCTGTTGTTCAGTCATTTTTCAGTCATGTCCCATTCTTCGTGACCCCATTTGGGATTTTCTTGGCAAAGATACTGGAGTGGGTTGCCATTTCCTTCTCCAGCTTATTTTACAGATGAGGAAACTGAGGCAAACAGATTTGAGTGACTTGCCCAGGGTCACACAGCTAGGAAATATCTGAGGCCAGGTTTGAACTCAGGAAGATGAATTTTCCTCACTCTAGACCTGATACTCTATCCACTATGCCACCTAGCTGCCCCAAATAGAGATACAGTGGCATTTAATGAGTGACCACCTGCAGCTAGCAAAGGAGTGTTGAACCCTCATTAGAAGCTTTGTGTTCTGATGAAAGGGACTCTTGGACTCTTTCCTATACTCACAGGATATGTGAGATGATCTGTAATTTACATGGCGTTCTTGGATGGGTTTTGTAGCTTATTAAGAAAAGGTAAAACTATTACCTTTTTATTTCCAGTTTGAGCCTCCCTAAGTTTTTTGAAAGAATAGATCACCTGGTGGGAACCATTAGTTTCCTGCTATAACTATTGGCTTATGGCAGCACTGGCTTTACTTAGATGTCTACCAGACATGAAAGTTTTCCCCTTTGCTCAGCCAGCCTCTTGCCTTGCTGCCTGGCCTTAATCATCGACAAGGAACAAAATTCTCTAACTCTTACTACTTGCCCTTCCCTTGGGCCTTTCTAAAGGACTTTTCCCTAAATTTTCCCATATCAGCAAATAGTACAAAGCTGCAGGATGGACATGGCTCAGATTGTTTATGGCCTAGATGGACATGGCATTTTTATAATGCTAACATTAAGAATTGCCACTGGAACCCAGGGCTAGGTCATGGTACCCACTCTCTGCTCCAGTAAGGGGCCCCTCTGCTGTGGATCTGCACTTATACACCAGAAGAGGTTAAGTCATGGAGGAGCCAGACCATCTAGAAGAAAGGTCAGCCTACTTTTCTTACATTCTTTGTCTCATTACATCTCTCACCCTATTTCCCAGAAGAAAAAATTATAGTTTAGCTTTTGGGTCATGTCTAGGGGGAGGTTCCTAACCTTTCTATGATGCAAGGGCAGCTAGGTGCAAGCAGTAGATAGAGTAAACAGTCCTGGAGTCAGAACACTCATCTTCCTGAGTTCAAATCTGCTCTCAGACACTTATTAGTTGTGTGACCTTGGGCAAGTCACTTAACCCTGTTTGCCTTAGTTTCCTCATCTGTAAAATGATCTGGAGAAGGAAATGGCAACCTACTTCAGTACCTTTGCCAAGAAAACTCCAAATGGGGTCATGAAGAGTTGGACACAAATGAACAACAATAATAATAACAGAGGGAGGGTAAGAAGGTATAATATGAACAAATATGGGACAGAGATCCTGGATCAGTTTGCCATTTCATTTTCCAGCTCATTTTACAAAGAGGAACTGAGGCAAACAGGGTTAAGTGACTTGCCCTGGGTCACACAACCTACTAAGTGTCTGAGGTCAGATTTGAACTCAGGAAAACCGTTCTTCCTGACTCCAGGCCTGGTACTCTACTCACTACACCACCTAGCTACCATATAATTACTTTTTCATGTTTTGATTCATTTGATCCTGGGACCATGCCTTTTTAGTAGACCCCAAACCTAGAATAGCAACTTCACTATCATAGGTACTCAAATGTTTTCTGATTGATTCACTGACTATATGCTTGTTGCTCTCTTTATTATTTTTATTTATTTTTTCTTTCTTTCTTTTTTTTGGTTAGGCAATGGGATTAAGTGACTTGCCCAAGGTCACACAGCTAGTGTCTGAGGCCATATTTGAACTCAAGTCCTCCTGACTCCAGGGCCTGTGCTCTATCCACTGCACCACCTAGCTGCCCCTCTTTTTATTACTTTTACTCCCACTAAATGGATGCCCTTGACCCTGCTGGAGAAAATTGGCAAGGTCAATTTAAAAACAATGTAATGTGTGCCTTGCTATGTGCCCCATATTTAAGTGCTAGAGATATAAAACCAAAACAAGATACAGTCTCTGCCTTTAAAGATCTTACATTCTATAGGCAAAGACAACCCATGTGTGTATACATATGTACCCACACACACAATACAAGGTGATTTTGGTGGAGAGGCACTAGAAGCTGGGGAGGAGGGAGGGAAATGAGGAAAATCCTCATATAAAATAATAGTCTTGTCCAGCGGCTCTCCGACTTTTTGGTCTTGGGACCCTTTTACGCTCTTTTTTTAAAACTTTAAAAATTTTTTTATTTTTTTATTTTTTACCCTTTTACTCTCTTAAAAATGATTGAGAATCCCCCATTTAATGCTTTTGTTTGTAAGTTATAGCTCTCAATGTTTGCCATATCAGAAGTGAAAACATCTTAGTATTATTATGAAAATGGTTTTGACTTCACAGACTACCTGTGTCTATGTACTGGGGACCCGCAGGGGTCCCTGGACCAGCCTTAGAGGACTGTTAACTTTGGTCTCTAGTAACCGCTGAGGGTGGTCTCTGATGTGGTCACTTGCTTCCTGATCTGCTCTGAAATGCCTTGACCTTGTAGCCATGACAAGTGGATTACCCATCTATACCTCTGGCTGCTTCATGGACCTCTTCAGCACTTTTGTCAATGACTTTTACAAAAACATAGATGGTATGATTATCAAATTTCTAAATTGTGAAAAGCTAGGTGGGACACATAAAATGTGTTGGGTGATGGAATCAGGTACCAGGATGGAACAAGGAGCTTCCATTAGAATGTAAACTCCTTGAGGGCAAGGGCTTTTTAAAAAAAAATCCTTCTTCATATCCCCAGTAGCTAGCACTGTACATTGTAAGTGCTAAATTAATTATTTTTATTTTACTTTTTAATTTAAATTAATTCTATAATAAACAACAATCAATTTTCTCTCTCTCTCACCACCCTCCCCATTGGGGGAAAAAAATCAAACCCTAAAATTCATTAAAAATAGGTAGTTAAATAAAACACATTCCCATATTGGCCATGTACAAAAAATAGAAGTCTTATTCTGCACTCATAGTCCATTACTTTTCAGGAGGTGGGTAGCATCCTTCATCTTTAGTCCCTTGGAATCGTGGTTGGTCACTGGACAGATGAAAGTTTCTAAGTCTTTCAAAGTTGCTTGTTGTTATAGTGTTGTTGTTATTATTATATAAATTGTTCTCCTTGTGCCGTTCACTTCACTCAGCATCATGTGATGTTTAAAAAGTTTGAGAGACATAATTTCTGGATAATTAATCATTTTATTAATAATGCTAGCTGATTTTTTAATAAAATGGGTCAGTGACACTCTGCAATGTCAAAGACCCCTCGTGGAGCCCACTCAATGCTTATAAGCCCTTGGAAGAGTGGGTGTTCCTGAGGATGGCAATAGATTCTGATTGGTTAACAAGTAATGAGAGAGAATAAATATTATAATGAGAGATGAACCTGTTCCAATGAGGGGCTGGGGAACTTGTTGTTTACTTCCAAATCACCCCCAGCCTTGGGCAATTTCGTCAAAGACTTTATCTTCACCCAAACATAAGTGGGACACTGAGAAGGGCAGGAATTCACCTAGATAAGATGGTCTAGGTGGGGCAAATTTTTGGCAGAGGTCAGTAATGTCCTTCAAAGGCTGGGCTTAGAACAAGAAAATAGGATAGGGAGAAAGTATGGATTTCCTCCATAATTGATTATTAATCATTTCTCTCAATCAACTCAAACAAATCTTCTCAGGTTTCACTGGAAGTCTCTCCAACATTTGTGATTTTCCTTTTTTGTCAACTTTGCCAATCTGATAGGTGTGAGGAAAAACATCAGAGTTTCTTTAATTTTCATTTCTCTATTTATTATTATTTAGAGAATTTTTCTTGTAGCTGTTAATAGTTTAGATGTCTTCTTTTGAAAACTGTTCACATCCTTTTGCCATTTATCATTCGGGAATGGCTCCTGTTCTTACACATTTGAATGTTTCCTTATATACCTTGGAAATGAGAACTTTTTCAGAGAAACTTGCTGCAAAAATTTCTTCCTAATTATCTGCTTTCCTTCTAATTTTAGTTTTATTGGCTCTTTTTTTGGGAGGAAATGCTTCTTAATTTTATATAATCAAAATTGTCCATTTTACGTTATCTGATCTTCTCTACCATGTATTGGTCTTGAACTCTTACTGTATCCACAGATAGACAATATCTTTCTTAAACTTCTAATTTGTTTATGATATCTTACATGAACTCATTTGGAGCTTTTCTTTAGATACAATATAAGATGCAATATACCTGATTC
The DNA here is from genome assembly GCF_900497805.2 of Vombatus ursinus. Taxonomy (NCBI): domain Eukaryota; kingdom Metazoa; phylum Chordata; class Mammalia; order Diprotodontia; family Vombatidae; genus Vombatus; species Vombatus ursinus. The sequence goes on along the minus strand of NW_020954580.1, from coordinate 26,289,855 downwards.
TGAAAGATTGCTGTCTAATTTTCCCAGCAATTTTTGTTGCTTAGTATTTAGGGTCTTTGGGTTTATTGAACACTATGCTACTATGGTTTTTTTTCCATTTCTATAAAATAATTCTTTGTTAGTTTGATTGATATAGCAATGAATAAGTGAATTAATTTAGGTAATATTGTCTTTTTTTACTTTATTAACTATGCTTATCCAGGAGTAATTAATGTTTCTCAAACTTGGGCTAATTAATGCTTTTTTTGGATTGGATTGGATGAAATTTAATAGAGTTAATGCAAAGTTTCATGATTAAATTAAAAAAAAAATCATCCACACAAGTACAGAATGGGTGGGACATGTTATTTGGCACTAGTTTATCTATTGAAAAGTTAAGAGGTTTCATTTGACTGTAAGCTTAATATAAATCAATAGTAGAAAGTGGCTGCCAAAAAAAATTAATGTAATCTTGAGTTACATAAAAGGAAATGGAGCATCTCACTAAATTCTGTCCTGGTCAAATGATTCAATCAATATGGCTAAAAGTGTGCCAAGAAAAACCAAAGTATTACACTCTGCCTAAGAAGTAATTGTTATTTCTATCATCTCTTACGTCCTTGCTTGGAAATCAAGCAGCCTGCTTCAACGGAAGGAAGTTCATTATCTCAGCAAGTAAGTACATAAACAGGCTAATGCTATTTTTCAGAAGTGCAAAATTGAAATGCATAATTAATGAATGTCACAGGAAAATATGAGTCAAATCACACTGTTTTCTTTGTAATTTGTAAGCTCATAAAGTAAAATTGGGGGTTTCAATGTCTCAGTGCTAAGCCAGGTCTCTTAATTTAACCTTTTAATCAATGATGTGGAAGATATAGGTATACACATGAAACCTTCAGTTTATTGGTGACACCTAAGCTCTTTGGATTTTGTAATGCCAAACTGAGAAGGACAAACGGCAGGAAGACCAGGGCTGCATGATTGGACCAAGAGGTAGCAGGTGGACATCACCATGGGCAAATGCAAAGTAATAACGTGTTTACAGAAAAATCACACCAACTACGCTCTAACATAATGGTTCCTGGATTATCCATTACAACTCAGGAAAGAGTCATCTTTGATTGTTCTTGGCAGTCAAAATGTCAGACATCATTCGGAAGTAGCCTGGAAACCAAGCAACTTATTCCCACTCTTGCACAAAACCAAGGTCTGTGCACAGCTAGAATCCTATGTTTGGTTCTAGTTATCAAACCTCAATGGAAAAAAAAATGAAAAAAAAAACAACAAAAAAACGATGAAGCAGCAAAACAGCTGAAGAACATGCAGATAAAAGAAACTAAAATCATCCAAGCTATGTGTATATGTGCGTTTGTGTCCAGGAGGAAAAGGAAACCACTTGTATGTGTTGTTCTTGAGTTGTTTCAGTTATGTCTGACTCTTTGTGACCCCATTTAGGGTATTCTTGGCAAAGATGTGGGAGTGGCTTTCCATTTCCTTCTTCCATTCATTTTACAGATGAGGAAACTGTGGTCAACGGGGTGAAGAGACTTCCCTGGGGTCACACAGCTAGTAAGTGTCTCAGGGCAGATTTGAACTCAGGAAGATGGCTCCAGGCCCAGTACTCTAACCGCCGTGCTACCTAGCTGCTCCTACTTGTATGTGACCGCAGATTAAAAAGATGAAGGTACTTCAACCTGGAAAGACAAAACTAAGAGACGATAGGATCCCATTTTATTAAACTGTGACAGCATTTCCAAATCCTGTAACTTAAGAAGGGGAGCCCCTAGGAACTTGAAAATCTAAATGTAGGCATGTGTGTGTATGTATGTGTATATATGTGTACACACACATATATGTGTTATGTTAGGAACTATTTTTATGCAGTAGGAAACTTGTTATAGAATCTTAGTGCAAGAAACGATCCAGTTGATCACCTCATTCATTGCTTGCATCTAACAGATGTTAGAAACTAAAAGCTCTAAATGGTTGAGTGACTGGCCTGCAATCATACATCTAGTTAATGGCAGAGGTGGCATTGCAACCTGTCTCCTAACTCCCGGGCTAGTGTTCTTTCCACCACAATTTTCCTCAGTTCTTTGATTGAGAGTTGGAAGACAGATTTTCTTTTAGTAGTTTACTTATTTATTTTTATTATTATTTTTAGGCAATTGGAGTTAAGTGACTTGCCCAGGGTCACACAGCTAGTGTCAAGCATTTGATCTAAGGCCGCATTTGAACTCAGGTCCTCCTGACTCCAGCGCCAATGCTCTATCTGCTGTGCCACCTAGCTGCCCCTGGAAGACAGACTTTCTGTATTAATATCATGCTACCTCTCGATAGCCCAGCTAACTAGGTAGTACAGAAGGAAGGAAACAAGCATTTATTAAGTACTTCCTATACTCTAGCACTTTAAAAATACCTCATTTGATCCTTATAACAGCCCTAGGAGGTAGGTGCTATTATCATCACTCTCATTTTACAGATAAGGAAACTGAGGCAAACAGAGGTTAAGTGATTTGCCCAGTCAGAGGTTGGATTTGAACTTGAGATTATTGACTCTAGGGCCAGTGCTCTATCCACTGTACCACCTTGCTACCTTTAGGCTTAAAATGAAAATTTGTTCAAAGGTGGTTAGGTCACTTTACAGACGATTGATGCCTGATAAATTATTGAGGGAAACTAGAGAAGTTCTGGGGTTGTTAGTCTTTTGGGGTTGACATATAAGATAACCAAGCCTTCCTGCAGAGTTTCCATCTTTTGTTATTGTTGGTAGAAACAGAATACTCCACTGGGCTAAATTAGAGCATAGGTTTGATCCAAAAGAGTGGAGACTACATTTTCTCGTTTTTCCTCCACTATGAGCTCCTAATTTTATTTGACTTGTATTCTTTTTATAATTTAAAAAATATTATTTATCATTTATTTATTTTAAAATGTTCTTTTCTTTTTAAATGTTGAGTTCCAAATTTTCTCCCTCCCACACATCCCTCCTCCACTGAGAAGGCAAGCAAAATGATATCAATTAATTTTACATGTGAAATCATGCAAAATATATTTCCATTTAGCCACATCACAATTTTTTTAAAAGTAAGAAAATTATACTTCAGTTTACACCCAGAGTTCATCAGTTCTCTCTCTTGAAATGGATAGCATTTTTTCATGATGAGTCATTTGGAATTATTTTGTATCATTGTATTGACTGGAGTAGCCAAATCTTTCATACTTGATCATTATTACAACATTGCTATTACTGTGCACGGTAATCTCCCAGTTCTTCTCACTTCACTTTGCATCAGTTCATAGAGGTTGAGAAAGGAGTTTAGAATTTTCAAATTAATTGATATGATATGTGTGATGAATATACTAATAATTTAGTTTGTAAATAAACTATAAAAATATATATAAACTATAAAAATAATAATTTAGCCCAGTGATTGTGAGCATTGTCAGAGTTTTGATTAATCATTTTAAGCTGCATTGTAAACTCTGACTCCTAAGCCAGAGAGACAGCTCTTGAGAGTTCTAATAATTTAGTTTTCCCAAGAGCTTAAAATGCAGCTTAAACTGATTAATCAAAACTCTGACAATGCTCACAATCACTGGGCTAAATTATTATTTTTATAGTTTATTTATAAACTAACTTATTAGTATATTCATCACACATGTCATATCGATTAATATAAAAATTATAAATTCCTTTCTCAAAGTCTTACCATGTTTTTCTGAAACCGCAATCTCACCATTTCTTATAGCACAATAGTACTCCATCACAGTCATATGCCACATCTTGTTCAGCCATTCTCCAATTGAAGGGCATCCCTTCAATTTCCAATTCTTTGCCATCACAAAAAGAGTTGCTATAAATATTTTTGTACATATAGGTCCTTTTCTTTTCTCTTTGATCTCTATGGGGAACAGGTCTAGTAGTGATATTGCTAAGTGAAAGGGTATGAATAATTTTATAGCCCTTTGGGCATAGTTCCAAATTGTTCTCAAGAATGACTGGGCCAGTTCACAATTCCACCAACAGTTTATTAATGTACCTATTTTCCCTCATCCCCTCCAGCATTTGTCATTTTTGATAGATGTGAGGTGGTATCTCAGAGTTGTTTTAATTTATATTTCACTAATCAATAGTGATTTAGAGCATTTTTTCATATGACTATAAATAGCTTTGATTTCTTCTTCTGAAAACTGCCTGTTCATATCCTCTGACTATTTATCAATTTGGGAATGACTCTTATTTTTATAAATTTGACTCATTCCCTTATATGTTTAAGAAATGAGGCCTTTATCAGAGAAACTCGCTGTAAATTTTTTTTGACATTATTTCATTGGCTATGGTTTTTGTTTTTTGTTTTTTTTTGCAAAATGTAGTTTCTCTGATTATCTCATTTAATTAGATCTCTTTTTGCTTTTGCTTTATCGGAGATCATGATTGCTACTCTTGCCTTTTTTACTTCAGCTGAAGCATATTAGATTCTGCTCCGGCCCTTTATTTTAACAATGTGTGTCTTTCTGTTTCAAGTGTGTCTCCTGTAAACAATAGTTGAATTCTGGTTTCTAATCCATTCTGCTATCTACTTCCATTTTATGGGTGAGCTGGGTGTATGGGGTGTTCAGGGAGGACTGGCACTTCTGGTGTGAGGGCTTGCAGAGCCCTTTTCAGGGCTGCTTGTCCACCTTCGATGTGCACCTTCCCCCAACTTTAGCCTGTGGTTCACGCTGACCTTTTGCTCCAAAATTTGATTTGAGGAGTTATTTTAAAGTTGTTTGGAGGGGAAAGTTGAGAGAGTTCAGCTGGGTTGCTGCCTGCAGTCCTCCATCTTGGCTCTGCCTCCTTGTACTTTACTTCTAAATAAATCTTTTCTTCTTTGAATTTTGTGCCCGGTGCTTTCAAGGGGAGTTGATGACCACACCCTAAGCAGTGACATCTGTATAAATTGCCCAGATTTTCAGAGTATCGAAATGAGCCTAAGGGGTGTGAAATCGTCTAAATGAGACCTTCATGGTCTACGTAAGGAAACCCTGACAAGAGCTGCAGTAGACCAGCATTTCTAATGTTCTCAGGGAAGAAACAGTTCCAAATAGTTAAAGGAGCAAGGTGGTTCAGTTTGATGGGGTTCATGAGGCTCAAAGAGGAGTGGTTGAGAAATGGAGGCAGCAAGTCATAGAGAAAATGACTAGAAGAGACAAATGAAGCCATAAATACCAACTCTGAGAAAAGCAGTTCTGATGAAATTTTGGTGGATCCTGAATCAAACAGCTAAGCAGATGGAACACGCACTCCCAGCCCAGCGATGCAGCAAGCCCTGAAATTTCCAGAGACAGAGTGTGACCCATGAGGCAGAACCCATAACTGTAGGATACAACATTTCATTTAAATGGTTCATCATTTGTGATTTGAAGGTTTTACAACTAACGAAACACAAGCACATATGTGCATGTACATATACACTATACACAAATATGCATACTACACACAGATATACACATATACAAATATATATACATGTGCAATGCCTAGCACATAGTAAGTGCTGTATAAATATGATGGATAGTTATATATTATTGTGTTATAATATAATTATAATATTATATATTATATAATATATTATTATACATTATATGTTACACAATATATTTTTACTATACTATATGTTGTATAAAATATATAGCTGCTGTTGCTGCTGCTGCTGCTACTGCTACTACTACTACTATTATATTAGCCAGTGATCAGCTCTCTGGGGATGAGGCTTTCCAAAATTAGGTAAGCAGAAGGCCCGGCACATAGTAGGTACTTAATAAAAACCTGTTGACTATCAGTATATAGGTCAACATAGTAGGACCTTTCTTTTTGTCCTTGACCTCTTTAGGGTATCTGCTTATTAGGGTATCTGTGAGTCAAAGGGTAGGGACATCTTAGTCATATCCTTCAAATAATTCCAAATTGATTTCCAGAAGATTTTGATTGATACTTAACTTAGGCAATCATCACTGTGCCTGTACTCAAAACCTTTGCAGCTTTTCTGCTATAGTCTTTTTTCTCCCCCCTGGTGTCGGGGTTAAGTGACTTGCCAGGGTCACACAGCTACTTAAGTATGAAGTGTCTGAGGCGTATTTGAAGTCAGGTCCTCTTGACTCCAAGGCTGGAGCTCTACCCACTGCTACAGTCTTAAAGAACTCAGGGTCATCTCCAAGCTATATGAAGCACTAGAGGAGAAAGTTAATGGAGGAGTTCCTTTAATATCAGTAATTGAACACTCAGTAATCTGAGTCTTCAGACTACGATGCTATGTTATAGAAAAGAATGTCCTGAATCTCTTTTCTATTAGCCATTTCTGTAATGCTATTCTTTTCACCATGCTAACCTACCTTTGATGAAATGACCTTATGAAATTGATTACAAAATAGCTAAAGTTGTATGTTTTGCGTCCTATGGTACAGTTATGACTTTCATCTTTTTTAACCTTCCTTTAATATTCCTACCTTTTTCTGTTACCATTCCTATTCCCAGGCAACAATCCATTTCCAGAGGCTTATTCTCTGTTACTATGAACTAACCCAAGGATAACTAAGGATAGGCAGCACTCTAAAGATTAAATGATAATGGGCTCTTCAAATCACTACCAATAAGTAAAATACACCTTAAAACAACTCGCAGGTATCACCTCATACCCAGCAAATTGGCAAAAGTAACAAAAGATGGGAATAACCAGTGTTGGAAGGGTTGTGGAACTATAGGCACACAGATGAATGTTAGTAAAGTTAAGTATCAATCAAAATTTTCTGGAAAACAATTTGGAATTATTTGAAGGATGTGACTAAGATGTCCCTACCCTTTGACTCACAGATACCCTAACAAGCAGATGCCCTAAAGAGGTCAAGGATAAAAAGAAAGGTCCTACTATATTGACCTATATACTGATAGTCAACAAGTTTTTATTAAGTACCTACTATGTGCCAGGCCCTCTGCTAAGCCTTGGGGCTACAAAGAAAAGCAAAAGGCAGTCACTTAATAGCGACACTTGTGGTAGCAAAGAACTGGAAACAAAATAGATGCCTATTGATTGGAGAAGACCAAAACAAGGTGTGATACTTGGATGGAATGGAATATAACTGTTGTAAGATATGATGAATGTGACAACTACAGAAAAGCAAAACAAAATGTATCTGCATCAAAGCAAAGTGAAATGAGGAGAATCTGGGAAGGAACACATATGCAAGGACTTCAATAATGTAAATGAAAAGAACGAGGAAAAATAATTAAAACTGGATGCTGTGAAATGAAATTTCTTAGTCTCAAAGAAGTGACATGAGAAGTTACCTCTCTTCCTTCTTTGCAGAGATAGCAGACTGAGGGTTTGGAACACTGCAGATAATATCAAACTTTTTCAATGTGTTGGTCAGTTTTGTTAAACTCTTCTTCCCCTTTTCCCATTGGTTTAAGGGATGATATTCTAGGAAGGGAAGAGGAAGGGACATATTAGGTAGTGTTTTTGTTTTTGTTGAGTCATTTCAGTTGTGTCTGACTCTTTGTGACCCCATTTGGGGTTTTCTTGCCAAAGATACTGCAGTGTTGCCGTTTCCTTCTCTAGCTCATTTTACAGATAAGGAAACTGAGGCAAATAGGGTGAATTGACTTGCCCAGGGTCACAGAGCTAAGTGTCTAAGGCCAGATTTGAACTCAGGAAGATAAATCTTCCTGACTCCACACTTAGTGATCTATCCACTGTGCCACCTGCCTGCCCACTGGGCAGTGTGGGTAACATAAAAAGAAACTATCAATAAAATTTTAAATTAAAAATGGCAATGACACAGCACAATTGACAGGGATCATAGCCTCATAAAATCTAGAGGTGAAAGGAATCTTTAGATATAGAATATAACCCCCTAGTTTTTTGTTCTTTTCTTTTCTTTATAATTTGGTTTTTTTTAAGAGTTTATTTTCTCAGTTTATATTTGTTGAAACAATCAAAATCTGGAAGCTCAACTCTCAATCTTTACAAATTAACCATGGGGGCAAATAATGTAAAAATCTGAAAACAAACACATATCCGATACCTCCAGGTAGTCAGACATACTTGTAAAACTGCATTTTATAATGAAAGTAATCCAGGGAAAAGTCAAATAGAGAAGAGGGAATGGAACTGGAATTTCATTCATATCAAAAACTCACGGGTGGGGAAACTCCTTCAGGGACGAATTTATTTCCTCATTATTATTGTTGTTGTTGAAGAAAAAATTTTTTTTCTTATCTTGTTCAATGGAGTTCAAGTAGAAATGACCCTGGAGCAAGTTATCTTTTTAATTATTCTTTTATATTTACTGTGTTATTGATTATTGCATAGGTATATAAAATAGTTGCTTTTTTTAGATGAATAAAAGTATTCTGAGATAAATTTATCCTATGAATGCGCACTGAAAGCATCCTTGGGACAAATCCAATTTCAGCCAGGATGATGAGAAAGATATGTACTTTATCCTGGTTCCATATTACTTTGATTTCTTCTGTTTGATCTTTATATTTTGAAAGGTTTTTTTTTTGTTGTTCCATTCAGTGTGACAATTATGACTATTTGGTATGGCAACATCTATTCAAAATGTTGTTCTGATGTTTATGTTTCACTGTTATGTTTACCAGTGGAGCTCAGCATCTTCTGTACAATTTGTAGTCTAACAGAATTTCACAAAGCACAGAGAAATTAAGTGATTTGTCCAGAGTCACATAGGCAGTGTACATGACTTGAACCCAAGTATTTCTGAGGTGATAGCCTGATGTCTATCCATTATACAAGAGCTGCCTCTGATCTACCTTATGTTGGCAGGTATAAGTAATACATTGAACTACACATGTGAAAGGGATCAGGGGTTACAATTCCCCACAAATAAAGGCTTTCCAGTAAGTGTGGGTCATAAGCTTGAGTTGGTACCCTGTTTTTTGATTACAGTGATGGTTATTACTAATTGAATGGTTACCTGAGCTTCTCTGATCATCCCTAATGAGGGGCTCCCACAGCCATGGAAGACAACTAGCTAGAGGGAGTAAAAATAATTGCCTAGAGAAAAGCTGTATCCTAAACAATATTCAGCAGCCTACAGAAAGTTAGACTTAATGGATCTTGCTACCATGCAGAATGGATCTTATAAACAGATATGGAAGAAGGATTTATACTCTTTCCAAGGATTCAGTGAATAACACCATGTGGATACACACATACATACGAGCTGAAGAAATGTCCTGGGATAATAGGATTATCACTCTAGAACCAGGAGAGACCTCAAAGGTTATCCAGTACAAACCTCAGCTGAGGAAACGGAGACCCAGGGAGCTTAAATGACTTGTCCGAAGTCACACAATTAGTAAATGTCATTGGCAGGTCCTTGGACCCCATAGCCATTGCTCTTTCCACTGGACCACAATGAATCAGTAAACTACCCCAGTTTCCCTACATAAAATAGGAAAATAATTGTTAATGGAGTGTTTGGGAGCAGAATAAAAGCTCAAATTCAGAATCTTTTTTGGACTGTCTGAGTACCTTATGCAGCCAAAACAAGCCCTTGCTCCAAATATTTCACTTAGTGCCTTTTATGAGCTGACAGACTTGGGAAACTTGTCTCTCTGGTCCTCAAGGGTGTTTCAGAACTATTTATGATTATAAGGCACATGGGGAGAAATACATACTTCAATGTAATTCCCTGGAGAGGCTGGTTGTAAATGCCAGCTTTCCTACAGAACAGCAGAAGAATGCAATTCAGAGAAGCTTTGTCCCCTTGTAACACTCTTGCTACAAATCAAGGGGCCAAAAGGCATTTGGTCCTAGAATCCTCTTAAGGCACATCATTATTTAAAGATCTCAGGATTTTAGAGATGAAAGTGACCCTGGCCATATGTTTTTCTCCTAATCCACATTAAACAACAAGTATATTATGAACATTTCCTCCTTCTCCCCTACATATGTTTGTGTACATATTTATACATACATAGTCATTCATTCTACAAACACTTATTACATATTTACTATGCGCAGACAACTGTGCTGAGGACAAAGATATTTTTAAAACAGCCTATAATCTCATAGATGAGAAAAGACTCACAAGTAATGAGAATACAAAATAGAATATAATAAAAGCATAAAATGGTCTGAATAAGGTGCACTGAGATGCTGTAGAAGGGAGAGATCACTTCAAGCTGGGAGAAGGGGGTGTGGCTATCAGAAAAGGATACATGGAGAATGTAGTATTTGGGCTGAGGGTTGGATTGTAATCATCAGATATCATAGTGATGGGGTACCTGGATACTTGTGTTTGGGTGCTTGTGCTTGTACTTGGACCCCAATTTCTCCCTAGTCTCAGAAACACTGTCTCTGACAATTTCTCCCCAGCCCAAGGACACTGTGCCTAGCAATTACTCATGAGTGGGCCCCAGCAACACCCTTATCTCTCTTCCTGGTGCGGCTACACAGAACTGGATGAGAGTGCTGGGCTGCTCAGGCCCTAGCCCTAAGATCATGTCTCTGGAAGCCTCCCAATTCCTTAGTAAGCTCCTGTCTTGTGAGAAAGCTTTCCCTTGTTGCAGAGCATTCTCTAATTAGGACAGAGAGAGAGGGGTGTCTTGTCTGGGCCAAGGAGTTTTGTCCCTGGCTGGCCCAAGGACTCTTCCTCCTGCCAGACTCCCAAGATACATGCCTCTGACATCTCCCTCCCTGTCTGATATATTCCCTATACTTTTCCATCCATAGCTCCCAAAGACACCTGGACCTTTAGATTACCTAATCAGAATCCCTGGCATTCCTTTCCCATGCCCTTTTCCATATAAACCCTAGCTCCACCCTCAGTCTCCTTAAGAATCCTTGCGTGATGAAAAGCGTAACAATAAACTTTTTGCCAAGTTGACTTAAAGAATGCTTGAGTCTGTGAATTCATTCCAGACGACCCCGTCCTGTACTCCGGTCTCTGAGGGGTCTCAACCTCTCAGACTGCAACAATAGCATCAGAAATTAGGGGCAGGAAGGACCTCAAAGGCCATTCTACAGATTAGGAGACTGAGGCTTAGGAAAATTAAATGATTTGCCCAAGGTCACATAGGTAGTAAGCATTATAGGCAAGCCAATTAACATCAAATAGCTTTTACTGAAAATATACACGTAGTAAGAGCAGAAGCATAAAACATCCCCCTGAATTGGGGCACACTCTCCTTTCTATTAGCTTCATCCATAGGGAGAGTTGGTTCAAACTTAACATTTTTGCTACAGATCATTTAACCCACCAAGGTCACTTCCAAAGGAAGCATAACAGATGGGTGGAGTGGCTCTTTGCTTGTAGGACACAGAAATCTCGGTGGCCATATCACCTCACTGCCTGCCTGCTGGCGAATTGTGGTATGGACTCCAGTCCCTGGACCTCTGGTGGCTCTTCTAACCTTTCAAAGCTCATAAAATCATACCATAGTTGATTTATTTCCAACACTCATTCACCTAAGAACTGGAAACACACCAGAGACAGAAAATAACTGCACCATGAACGGATGGCTTCTTCCTGGCCCAAGACTGGGAGAATGGGCTGCTGGTGCTTCTCTCTCCACTTGTAGACTTATATCAGTCCTCCCCTCAATCACCACTAGGGAAAAAAACCTCACTTTGATCTTTTAGTGCTTCTTGATGGCATAATCAGTTCTGGATCAGCAGTCAATCAAAAAGCATTCTCTCATCGTTCAGTCAATATTCATCCATTTCACTTTGATTGACAGTTTTACCAGCTTCTCCTTTGTTTGCAAATTCCTTTCCCCTGGTCCTATCATTGCTCATCTCTTGCCACATATCAGACCTGGATTACTCCCACCATCTGGTCTTACCCAAGGGGTCCTGAATTATACTGGAGGAAGTCTCATGCTAACTGGCTACCTTACAAATTCACATCATACAACCTCAATGGGGGCTCCCCTGCAGCAGTGCATTCCTTTCAGTTCTCCCTAAATGATTCCTTATCTTATTCTCCCAAAGTTATTCCAAGCCTTCTCAGTTCTTCTTTATCTTCCACTTAGCTGAGGATCTCATCTCCTACTTTACTAAAAACAAACAAAAGCCCACCCCAAAACAAAAAGTGAGTCTTTTTGACATGAACTCCCTTTTCTTCCATTCTCTCCATCTCAAAACCTCTTGATGCCACACTCTCCTTATCCACTGTCACTTAAGAGATGGTGCTTCTCCTTGCCAAGGGCAATCCTCTATATGTGTGCTTGTGCCTCTCTGGTTTTCTCCAGCAGATTAGATTTCATCCTCAGTCATCTCCCCTCTCTAAATTCTTCAACTTCTCCCTATCTACTAGTTTCTTCCCTACTGATTTCAAACAGTCTATCTAATCCTCCTTTTTCCTTAAAAAATCTTCACTGTACCCTCCCACCCTCACAAGCTATTGTTCTATATCTTACTTCCTTTTCTCAATCACATTTCTTGAAAAAAAAATATCTATACTCTTTGCTCATATCTCCTCTTCTCTGACTCACCTCCCAATCCTTTGCAAAATGTTTTCTGATTTCATCCTTCAAATGAAACTACTCTCTGCAAAGTTACCAATGACCTCTTTTTGGGAAATGAGGGGAGAAGAAGCGAAAGTCAAGAAGGAGGAGTACTGAGAAAATACTATCAGATTTGGCAGTTAAGACATGATTAGTGTCTTTGGAGAAAGCAATTTCATTTGAGTGATGTCAAAAGTCATATTGCACCATTAGTCTTGACCTATCTGCTGTATTTGTCACTATTAACTCTCTTCCTGGATGGGTATTTTCTTTCGTTTTGTTTTGTTTTGGAGGCAATGGAGGTTAAGTGACTTGCCCAGGGTCACACAGCTAATACTGTCTTGAGACTGGATTTGAATTCAGATCCTCCCAGCTCCAGGACCAATTCTCTATCTGACGTCTGACATTTTGACTGCCAAGAACAATCAAAAATGACTCTTTCCTGAGTTGTAATGGATGATCCAGGAACCATTATGCTAGAGCATAGCTTGGATGCTTGGATCCATTCTGCCCCCTGGATGGGTATTTTCTCATCTCTAGGTTTTCATGACACTACTCTCTACTGGTTTTCCTTTACCTGGCTGACCACTGCTCCTCAGCCTCTTTTCCTGGTTCAGCAACCATATCACACTCTTTAACTGTGGATATTTCCCAGGATTCTATATGAGGCCTTCTTTTCTTCTCTCTCTGTACTCTCTTGGTAATATCATCAGTTCTCATGAGTTTAACATCACTTTGTAGATGACTCATACACACACAGATATTTATGTATATGCATGCATATGTTAAGCCCCTTATCACCCAAAGAAGGCCGAAAACCTGGACTGGCCAATTGGAGAGGATGATTTGAGCCCTTTTGGACTGACATATTAATAATCCTTTGTGATTCTATCTAAGTGAACCCCAAATCCTCCTGTTGTATCAACAACCACAAGACCGGATTAAGCTTGCACAGACATCCTGAGGTCAGAGGCACTTCCTTGGCTAACAAAAGGGCAGAATCCTGAAGACAGGGGCATTTCGTTGCTTATTTGGAACTGTAATCTTAGTTGACAGAAGGCCAGACATCCTGAGTCACTGGCTCTTCCTTGCTTCATGGCTTTATAATCTGCGCAGCCTAACCCCAAAGGGGTTCAGTTCTGATTGCAGCTCTCATGCATGCACGTCTACCTACTTTGACAAAAATAAACATGCATATAGCTTAATTCTGTGTGTTTTTCTTAGATCGAACTCTGGAGATTGACAATGTATATATGTGTGTATGTAAATTATTATGGAATAGTAACCACTGGTATCAATGATATTGAGGAGATATATTCAGCCCCAGTCTCTCCACTGAGATTCAATCCCCTATCACCAATTTATTGGACATTGATAATAAGCAGGTAGGTGTTGTAGTAGATAGAGTGCTGGGCCTAGAGGCATGAAACCTTTCCTGATATCTCTTTCTGCTAGTTCCCTAAACTATTTAACAACTTTGTATTTGTTCATATACTATTTATGCTGTATAATTTATATCCATCCTTCTTGTTTACCCCATTATAATGTAAACTCCTTGTAAGCAAGGATTGTTTCATTCTTTATACTAGTATTTCTAGTACTGTACAATGCACGGCACATAGCAGCGCTTAATGAATGCTGGTGGATCGTTTGATTTTGGAAGAACAGTTATTTGGGTATAGGAATTCAATACAAAGGTTGCCAGCTCCAACTCCCTCCAATTTTTCTAAGTGAAGCTCCAGGGTAATCTGCTTGCTACTAGGGTTAGCTGCAAGGGCAGGGCCTTGATAGGAATTGAAACCAATTTCCTCTCTGACCACACAAGGAGTAGGTGATTCTAGAGGCACTGTCATTGAGAGGAAAGCAACGTAGTTGGAAAGGCTCCTTCTACTTGCAGAACTCTGGCTATACTGGCTGGCAAGATTGTTGTTTTGATTCACAAAAGAGCTTGATAGCGCTGAGGGCTTTGAGTTATCTCAGAAAAGAGCTGTAGTCTCCTGCAACAGGCTTTCTGGAAGCCAGGATTCAGAAGAAAATCAATAGCTGTAAGTAACCACTTAGCAGAGAAAAACTAAATGATAGCCCAGCAGGGAAAGAGCCCAATAAATGACACTAGCAGCTTACAGTTCAGCTAAGGCAGGCATCTAGCAGATGACATTCACTGCTTGCAGCTCAGAAGACAAAGCAACCCGGCACATGACACTGGAAGCTGAGAGAAAGTAGATCAGTAGATGATATCAGCAGCATAACAGGGAAGTAGCAAGTAGGAACTATAGGGTCAGGAAGGAGCTCTAGCTGGGATGTAACACTTGGGAGTATTGGTTTTTAGAATATGCATGTTCCCTGTCCCAGTAGTGGTATGGAAATCTGTGGGAGAGGGATTCACATACATGGGAGAGAGTTCCTTATCACTTCCTTTATTATTATCATTATCATTATCATTATCAATTATTTAGTAGTAGCAGTAGTAGTACCTTTGGTTATCTTTTTGGGAAGCAACCCTGTGGAGATGTAGCCTGACAATTGTTTTATTTTGTTTTGTTTTTTGCTTTTTGGTGAGGCAATTGGGGTTAAGTGACTTGCCCAGGGTCACACAGCTAGTAAGTGTCAAGTGTCTGAGGCTGGATGACAATTGTTATTGCAGATGCTACAGCCTCTGCTACTGATGATGCAGGAAAGGAAGTGTTTGTCATCAACGTCCTTGGCACTGTCAAGTCAATCAACGTCAGAAACCAATATGATATTATTGTTGAGGTCTAGGAGTGCTGGGAACACCGAAGTTTAAGGACAAAAGACTCGGGTCCTGCCTTGAATGAATTTGACTCAAGCCTTCTTTCAGTTATAGACAAGGTTTATTTTTATTTTATTTTATTTATTTTATTTTTTTAGGCAATTGAGGTTAAGTGACTTGCCCAGGATCACACAGCTAGTAAGTGTCAAGTGTTTGGTCTGAGCCTGGATTTGAACTCAGGTCCTCCTGACCTCAGGGCCGGTGCTCTATCCGCTGTGCCACTTAGCTGCCCCAAGACAAGGTTTATTAAAACACTGATTGAGGTGGGCAAGATTTTAAGAATCTGTGCTATTGGCCAGATTTTAAGATTCTGGGCATTTGTGGTGCTTGTATTGACAACCAGACTCTTAAGGAATTTGAGCAATTTGGTAGACAAGACTGACCTTTTTATACTGTGGCCAATAGCTTAGGGGTGACTGGAAGGTAACAGAAGGGGTCTAGATGGAATTAAGAAATGGCAGCGGTCCGGAGGTAACAGACAATGAAGAGTTGAGCTGGGTTAGAGGTAACAGAGAATTGGAGGTTGGGGAAGGGTCAAAGCTACAATGCAAGGCCAGTTGAAAGGATTATACTGAGATGAGCCTCTGGTGAATGCCAGGGACCTGGGTCACGTGGGAAAGTACAGGGCCTTTTAGAGGTCCATCACTAGTGCCACATCATTATCAGTGGAAATGACATCTGCTTTGCTGCTGCAACCTAAGGACCATCTTCAGCTTCTCCTTATCAACTAGTTTCTTTCCTGCTATTGAAACCTTACATATCTGCTGTCTCCCCCATTAGAACATGGGAACAGGGAGGGAAGGGAATAAGCATTTATAAAGCACCTACCATATGCCAGGCACTGTGCTAAGCTCTTTACAAAGATTATCTTATTGGATTTTCACAACAACCCTGGGAAGTAGGTGCTGCTATTATTCCCATGTTACAGATGAGGAAAATGAGAAAAACAGAGGTTAAGTGACTTGCCAAGAGTCATTCAGCTAATACACATCTGAGGTGATATTTGAACTCAAGCATTTCTGATTCCAGGCTCATCACTCCATCCACTTTGGCACCTAGCTGCCTAGAGAGAAAGTATTGTCTTGCTTTTCTGTTTGTATCCCCCATGCTTTATATAATGCTTAATAAAAGCTTCATCTATCTATCTATCTATCTATCTATCTATCTATCTATCTATCTATC
>NW_020954580.1:26222772-26273373 GCF_900497805.2 Vombatus ursinus | reverse complement strand
ATCTATCTATCTATCTATCTATCTATCTATCTATCTATCTATCTATCTATCTATCTATGTCTGTCCATTTATCTGTCTATCTGTCATCTATCTATCATCTGTCTGTCTATTTATCTATCTATCTATCTATCTATTTATCTATCTATATCTATCTATCTATCTATTCCCTTTATTCATTTATTTACTTTGCTATTCTGTTCAAATTATTTTGCTTTGCATTACTCTTTTCTGCTTTGGCCTGGAAAAAAGAAGCATCAGATGAGGGTTCACGAATTGTAGTTTTCAATAGATGGTGAGCCAAAGAATGCCTCGAATCTAGTAGCATCCAGGGGCCCACAAAGAGGGTGAACATAATGACATACATGTGTAGGTATCTAAAAATAAATGTCGGTTTTGTATTAGAGATTCTCCTGTCATTGAGAGGTCTGAGATTACTTTGGGAAACTTTCTCACTTCAACAATTCAAAAGAATTTTATTAAGTGTGTATTATATGCAAGGAATTGATAGGTGCTAGGGATTATAGTGGATACAGCAATGGGCCTGGAGTCATGAAGACCTGAGTTCAAATCATTCCTTAGACACTTACTAGCTAAGCAAGTCACAACCTCTGTTTGTCTTAATCCACTGGAGAAGGAAATGGCAAACCAATCCAGTATCTTTGCCAAGAAAACCTCCTGGACAGTATTGGCACGCTACGGTCTATGGGTCATGAAGAGTTGGATACAAACAAACAATTGAATAACAGCAAAGGGTTATAGTGATGAATAAAAAAAGACGGAGCTCCTGATGTGAGCCCAGATCAAAAATAATACAGGTGCAGAGTGTGGTGAAGGCAAAAGAGATCCAGACGAAGTTCCCTAGGAAAACTGGAGGAGGGAAAATTACATTTTCACTTTTCTTGCCTCACATTCCCCCAAGCCTGAAAAAAAGGATGCATGCTACTACCCAGCATCATGAGACCAGAACATTTGCAAGCACACCGTTCAGAAGTATGAGAAGAAGACAGAGACCCCTGAATGAACAACCTTTAGTAGGGACAATATATGCAAATCCTCAGAGTTCTTGTGAAACCCCATTCCTATCCTGAATATACTCGCTCATTTGACTGAGACAGCCCTATAGGTGTCTTAGCCTGCTGCCCCCTACTGGTGGAAGGTGAGGTTACTACTTCCCCCCTCCACCATTTTGGCCCGTTCTCCCTGGATTTCTACAGCCTTGTAGGTTACTTAATTTCTCTAACCAGGACAAGCATCATTTTTGCCATCTTCTCTGTGTAAGATGAGGGCAAACCTCCCCACTGCTTTTTTCTCTCTCTGGCTCTTTTCCCCTTCCATGATTCTCTACTAGTTATCAGCACCTCTTTGCCCCCTCTAGGTAAATGCCTTTAAATGGATACCATTTATTCTCTTTACTTATTTAAGTAGAAGGAGGAGGAAGGAGAAACATCCCAATACTCACTACAATAATAACCACACACATTTATTATAACCTTTCTATTATAGTGCATTTATAATCTAGAACCGTGCATTCATAAACTCAAATGCAATTTTACTAAGTCAATGGTATCTATGGAAACTGATCAGTATCTTATTCCAATAAATGTATTGCAGATATGGGAGTAATATAGAAGGTTGGAAACTACAGTTGCATTTTTCATTTCATTTCATTTCAGGGAATAAGCTAATCACCAGCTGGGACCAGGAAGACATTTCTCCTGTAGCACGTTGTATGTAATTAGCTCCATTATAGGAAGCCTCTGTCTTCTTTGGGGAATAGCCAGCATTTATCACTGTAAGAAAAGGGCACTAGGTTGATTAGTCTGTCCCAGAACAATAATTCAGTAGACTAGATTGGGAACACATCTCTTGGGCCATGCTTATACCAGATTTTAAGACACATGATTTTACCTCATGTTGTATTGTGTTAGCTTCTACACTAGTGTTGGGTAAAATGTGCACGTACCTCACTGTAGGCCAACCCTTTGTTGCCAAATAAGTCTCTTGAAACATAATCTGAAGTTTTCAATTTTATCCCTCCACGTGACTACCTTTTTACCCAGTCATCTATTTCCCAATTCAGTTTTGCCAATCAGGAAAATGGTGCCATGGAGGTTCTGGAGAACAGTGACCTGGTGGAAGGGTGGAGGAAGCAAGGTGGAAGGGTGCAAGAAGAAGGTAGGGAGCTGGAATCAAGTTCCAGGTGGCTTAGAGAATGGGCTGAAAGAGCCTGAGCAGTTGAGACTTTTCATCTTTTATTTCCAGTAGAATGTAAGATCCTTCAGGCAGGGACTAGCCTAACTCTGTATAACTATCTTTGTATCCAAAGTGCAGTGGTATGCTGAATCCAGCTCCAAATAGCTTGGGAGAGCAGTCAATTAAATTTTCAGGAGTTTTTTGAGCTGGTTGTTAAACCCAGCCAGTGTTTGCAATTAGCTTTTGTAACGTGAGCTATATGGGTGATGTCCTTTGATGTGTGACTAAATTGTATTTCAGCGAGGCAGAGTTGTACGAAGTCCTCCGCCTCACTCTCTCCTCCAGAGTCATCACGGTCGGGTGGCAGGACAGAATCAAGATGACTGGTGATAGCTCAAGATGCAGCGGATGACCTTAGCATCTTCAATGCCTAACCCAGCTCTAAGTGCTCCACAGCCCCTGCTTTAGCTGCCTTCATGGCCGTTGGAACAAATTGTTCTCTTCCACCCATTCCAGCAGGGGCAGTCTTCACATGCTTAGGGGTAGACACCCCCCTAACTCACCAATGGGTTAGACACCCCTTGGTTACCCCTGACCTGGTTTAGCCCATCTGCTGAAACGGTATATCAGAATGTAGCCGCTGAGCATGCTATAGCTTCTTGGAATCACAGGTGAGAGTTAGGTGGAACAGGTGGACACCAAGGGTGGAAAGAGCCTCCACTCCAGAGGTGCTAGTCCTCCTTGACCATACCCTACACTCTACACATACACATACATACACATACACACATATGTGTGTGTATGTGTGTGTTTATGTGTATGTGTATGTATGTGTTCATGTGTGTATATACATACATATATATAGACAGATATATGTATATGGCAATCCGGGTTAAGTGACTTGCCCAGAGTCACACAGTTAGTAAGTGTCTGAGGCTGTTACACGTCATTTTAAAATAATTGGTGCCAACCACAGCAGAGTGTATTTTTAATACATTTTTGTCTACATCAAATGATTGTGGCCTTAATGGATATTTGAAAAGGAATTTAATTGCATCTTATTCTGAGGCTGTTATTACAATGCTGGGAAGAAAGGCTGGAGAAGCTACAAAATTGTTAGAAAATTGTTCTAAAGGGGCAGGTAGGTGGCACAGTGGATAGAGCACCGGCCCTGGAGTCAGGAGAACCTAAGTTCAAATCCGGCCTCAGACACATAACACTTACTAGCTGTATGACTCTGGGTAAATCACTTAACCCCAATTGCCTCAAAAGAAAAATTGTCCTGAAGAACATCATTTGACACTGTTACAATGATTGCTTGATGAGTCAATATCTGAAATAAAACATGCTAATCATTTAAAAATATTCCTGGATAAAATTTATTATATTTATCACCAATCTAATAAAATTCAAACCAAGCTAGAAACTATGGCTAAAGAATTTGAAACTGAAATTGTTAAGTTTGGTAGAGTACTGGGACTGAGATGGGAAGCAAGTAGTTTAGGAATATTATATATGTGTTTTTCTTATTCTGGTTTGGTTAAAAGATTAGCTAATATTAATTTCTTGCAAGGCCTTGTTTTGATGATTCTCTCATATCCTGTAAGCACATTGTTATTGCCTAAGTACGGGTAAAGTATAAAAGGGGAGGTGCTCTTTTTCTTTATAGAAGAGTAGGATAGATTGAGCTAGTCAGTTAAGTCTTCTCACCCGTAAAGTGTGAGGATGCCCTGAAACCTGAATGAGGTACAGATCAGTCTCTGCTACCGAACCAAAACCTGAGATTAAAATAGAGAATGCCTTGGATGAACTGGAGTGACTTTGCTTAGGAAAGGTATTTGGTTAGGCTGAGGAAACATAGTCATACCTTAGGGATGACTAAAATTACCTAGGGGTCATCTATAAAATATCAAACTAATTTAAAAACTGGATAATTCCAAAGATTGGAGTTTAGCACTTCAGCAAAATCCCTGAGAAGGGACCATGAGAGTGGAAGGAAGGAAAGCAAGGTTTCAGCTGTAAGTCTCCTCATTTTCCTCCTTTTGGCCAGAGGAGGATCATGTGAGTTTCACAGTCTACGGAAGATTTTGGACTTTTTCCTCTTTCCTCCAAGCATTCTTGGATCAGTTGCCTGCCTTCTCTACATTGGGATCTGAGGACAGATTGGATTCAGTTTCAAGACTCCACAAAAGTGCCCAGACACTATGCCTAAGGGAAACTTCCAGAATACCTCACCCAATCAAGGGAAAAAAATGGCTTTCAGCAACTAGGAGTTGTGAGTTACCTCTTTGCTACGTGTTCTAAGTTTGAGCCCACTCAGCCCTGGACTCTATGGACTGGTAGGAGACTGTGTCACAGACTTTTAGGATACTGTTTTGTGCCAAACCTTTTTTTTTTTTTAACTATACTGCCTTGATAAAAATATCCTAGCCTAAAAGGTACTTAAATCTGGCTGACTAAATAATAATCCATCCTTAATTTTGAGGGGCAGTACACTGGTGGGGGTTTAATGAGTTACATAGAACTAGAAAGCTATCTCCCAGATTCCTCAGGGGTACCCCTGGAGCCCTGAGGGGTTATAGTAGCCTAATTCTGGGGGATTCAACTTATCAAAGCAAGTAGGAGTTGGGTTAATTGTGCCAAAGCACCTGCAATGCTGGAATGAAGTCATCTGCAATTTTTATAATGAAGAATCATAGAAACTTGGAGGATAAAACGAAACACGTTTCTAAGCACGTTTATGCTTACTTCTCTTCCACAGCTGCTAATGTCCAATGGCAGATTTGGTAGATCAGGAAAGGCTATAAAAGGTCATGGCAGGTCAGAGGAATGGGATCCATGTTTCCTAACCTCAAGGGCTTACAACACAAAAAACTCAAAGACTCAAATCAGATTTCCGGGCTGCTTTGCATGGGTATTGCATATGAGCAGTAAAACAAAAAAACAAAAAAAACCAACTCATCGGGGTGGTAGTGGTGGAGGGGACTAATTGTAAAAGGGTGGAGATATTCCTTGTCCTCACTGCCAGATGTAGCTGCTAAGCTTGGGAATGGAAGCTGAAACTATTGGGCGCAAAAAATTGCTAGTTATGCATCTGCCTTTTATTTACACAAAGACCCCCAAAGGATCTTTATTCCTTTCCCACCCCTTCCCCTTCCTTTCAAACACAGTTTGAGTGAGGGAGCCCCCACTTAAGTTCACTACAAAGAGGATGATTAGGCATTCTGCCTTTATATACACTTTCCTAACATCCCAGTAGGGGAGTTGTATCCCATTAGCATTGTGTTTTACCAGATGTTGAAAATATTTTAAAAGATTTAGCAAAATAGTGTTTAGAGGAAAACAGACTAAGCCTGGATTTAGGCTGGCTTGAAACAAAAAGGATTTTTGTCGGTCTGGATTAGATGGAGATAAATGGTGGCTATTTTTAAAAAAATGGTTAAATGCTACACAGAATTAATATAATTTCAATAATATAATTTCAATGATGGTCCATTTTGTTGGTTTATTTGTTTATGTCATATATAGTTAATACCTTAAGCTCACTACGATTGGCTTCTGTAGGCACCTAATGTATGTTCAGGGTAGAGGAACTTTCTGGTAACAACTATAGATAGGCAAAGCTCTTTGCTTCAGGGTTAAAAAATTGACTCTTGGGAATAGGTCTTGGGACTAGATGGGATGGAACAAGGTGGTCAAGTTGAATAATTTTATAATATGAAGTTACTTTATAAACATACCCCATATGTTTTAAATATATTTATAATTATTTTATGGTATATTAAATATATTATAAATGTATTTATAATAATATTGTATCACCTAAATATACTATAGATGTATTTATAAGAACACATTTCATATATCAAATATAATAAATACATCTATATTTTTGATATTATATTATGATATTATAATGTACTTACAATATATTTTATGGGATATTACATGTACTATAAATATGTTTATAATAGGATTTGTTATATCAAATATATTATAAATATATCTAGAATAACTTTATGATACATATCATGAGTGTATTTATAACATGTTATATATGAATCAAGCATACATGTATTGACAATGTTATGTTGCAAACATATACATGTATTTTTAATATTAAATAGATTAGAACTTATTTAAAATGATCCACATTATTATATGTTAAGCATATTATAAATGTATTTATGATATACATTGGTACATTAAGCATACTATAAATATATTTGTGACAATATATGTGATGATATATTAAACATTTAATATATGTATCTATATGTTATGATATATTAAACACATACATGCATTTTGACAATATATTATCTAGTAAATATACATGTGTTTATAATGACATGATCATATCACATATGTATTTATGACAATATACAGGATGATATGTTAAGCATATCATACATGCATTATAACAATATCAAATGATGTATTGAATAAACTAGAAACGTATTTATAATGATCTACATTATGACATATTAAGCATATTATAAATGTATTTATAACAATATACATTGATACATTAAGCATACTATAAATGTATTTATGACAGTATACTGATGATATATTAAACATTTTATGCATGTATTTATAACAATGTTATGATATATTAAACATGTATTCATGACAAGATATTAGATGATATAGTAAATGTACATGTGTTTATAAAATATGACATATTAAGCATATAATTTACGTATTTATGACAATATACGAGATGATATATTAAGCATATTATACATGTATAATATATCATAATGTATGTTGTGATATGGTAAGCTCGAACGCGGGTTATCAAGGACTGAACCCGCAACCCCACGGTGGTGGAGCCCTAGGGGCGTGCCGGGGCTCAGGAAGCCCCCTGCTGGCGAGATCTGCTAATAGTCTCCAGTGTTAAGTGACTCAAACAAGTCCCCCAATAAAGTTATTGATATTGAAGAAGGGGCTGGTAGTCGGGGTGGGATTACTTCCGGTTCAGCCTGGCGCTCGCCTTACTTCTGACCCAAACGGAAATGCTGGTGCCCGGATTTAAAGGCACGTCCATGTTTGCCCTCCTCCGCGCCCCGCCCCCTCTCGCTCGGAAGCGTTTCCGGGGCCAGGGTGTTCCTCCCCGCCCCCAGCCGCTCCGCTGCTGTGCTGGAAGCCCCCGGACTCCCGGAAGTGCCCGCCCCCCAGTACGTACCCCCGGCTCCCCGGCTCCCCGGCTGCCCGCGGCTGCTGCGGCTGCTGTGGCTGCTCTGGGCCCCGGCGGCGGCGGCGGCGGCGGCGATGGCGGAGGTGCTGCTGCTGCCGGAGGCGGCGGCGGGGGACCGGGACACCCGCGAGAAGCTCGCCCTGTGGGACCGGAGACCCAACCCCGCGGCGCCTCTCACTGACCGTCAGACGGACTCGGTGCTGGAGCTGAAGGCGGCGGCGGAGAACCTGCCAGTGCCGGCCGAGGTGAGAGCGACTGGGCCAGGCCGGGCCGGGGCTGACTCCCTCCCGCGTAGCCTCAGTGCCCTTCCACGGCCACGCTGGCAGCCCCTGCCCGGGCAGTTAGGCCGCGGCCCGGC
The DNA here is from genome assembly GCF_900497805.2 of Vombatus ursinus. NCBI lineage: Eukaryota > Metazoa > Chordata > Mammalia > Diprotodontia > Vombatidae > Vombatus > Vombatus ursinus. The sequence goes on along the minus strand of NW_020954580.1, from coordinate 26,265,619 downwards.
CTTTGTGGACACCGGAGGCTGGGACGTCTCGGCTGGAAGGCCTCGGGCCCGGCTGCCCTGAGGAAGCCCCTCCTCGGTGCAGGGCCCTTCTCCCCTCTGGCCCCGGGTCTTTGCAGGCTTCTTGCTGCCCTCTGTTAGGTCAAATCCCAGCCTCCGCCGTTGTGCCAGCGGCCCCCTCCCCCATCACCTGTGGTCTCCCCCTTTAGGTGATGGTGGAGAGGAGCCAGAGCTGGCCCACCTGACTCCCTACCTCATCCCCCCATCTCCCTCTCCTGCATTCACCTGTGGCCTCCCCCTTAGACTAGGTGATGGTAGAGAGGAGCCAGAGCTGGCCCACCTGGCCCCCTATCTCATCCCCTCATCCCTCCTCCTCCTGACGCCCATCACACTGTAGAAGGTACCACTTGTCATCTGCCTGTCGCCCTCTTTCCCTCCCCTAGCCAGTCATTCTCAAGTTCTGGTGTTTCTGTCTTTGCAACATGTTTATCTCCTCTCCTGACATTCCTGATAGGTTACCTGTACTACTGCAGTAGCCTGCCAGTTGCTTTTCCTGCCTCACATCTGCAACCCCAGCCTATCCTCTACTACACTATTAAATTTATGTTCCTAAAGTACAGGTCTGACTGTGTTACTCCCTCCCTTAAATAAACTCTCCTGGCTCCCTATTCTTTCCAGAATCAGAAAATCTTCTGTGTGGCTTTTCAAGCCCTATTTCAAGCCCTTTCTACTTTTCTAGTCTTTTTGCAATTTACTCCCCTCAGAGTACAAGATCAGTGACACTGGCCTCCTCAATGTTCCTTGAACACTACACTTCCGTCTCATAACCCTGGGCATTTACACTGACTGTCCTCCATTCCTGAAATTCTTGCTCTCCTGATCACCCCCTTCCCTTCCCCAGCTTCCTTTAAGTCTCTGCTAAGGTCCCATCTTCTGCAAGAAGCCTTTTCTAGCCTAATCTAGCTTTCCCTCTAAGATTATCTCCAGTACACGGCCTCCCAATTACAGAATGGCTACCTGCTACTACCTCACTTATGTGTCCTGGTATAAGAATGATAATAACTCGCATTTATGTAGTGCTTTGGAAACAATAAAAGACAACTAGATGGTAGAGTGGAAAGAGAGCTGGGCTTGGAGTTAAGAAAACCTGAAGACCCCAGTTCAGATTTGATTTCAGACACTTAAGTAGCTGTGAGCCTGGGCACATTTAACCTGTTTACCTCAGTTTCCTCAACTGTAAAATGGAGATAACAATAGCACTTTCCTCCCAGTTGTTGTGAAGGATAAATGAAATAATATTTGTAAAGTGCTTAGCATAGTGCCTGGCACATAGTAGGTGTTTAATAAGTGTTTGTTGACATGATATAGTAAGTCTTAATAAATGTTTGTTGATTTACTGGAAGACATGTAGGTAAGACTGTAGCATTGGGGTCTAGTAGTTGTGAGGAAGGGTGGAGAGATAAGTCACAAAACTAGAGAACTTTAGTATGTAGTTTCATAGTGGTGTACTGTAGCAGTGTGGTGTAGTGTAAAGAGCTTTGAACTTGGACTTAAGAGATCTGGGTTAGAACCCTTGCTAGAACCCCTTGGCTGGGGGACCCTTGGGCAAGTCACTGACCCTCTGAGAACCTCCTTCCTCATCTGTAAAATTAATTTACTTCTTAGCCTTGTTAAGTGTTAATGTGCCAGGTTCTGTACTAGCCCACGGAGTTACAAAGACTTCTAAACAGTCCCAGCAGTCAAGGAGGTTACATTCTAATGGGGCAAATTTATTCAGAAGAGGAAATAAAAACTACACACAAAGCAAATACAAAGCACCTTCTTTCAAGGGGGAGGGCACCAACAACTGTGGTGATCAGGAAGCTATCTGTAGGAGGTGGAATTTGATCCTGAGCCATGAAGGAAGCTGGAGAATCTAAGAGCCGATGGTGAGGAGAGGAGAGGAGAGGAGAGGAGAGGAATGCCTTTGGGCCTTGAGGGATACACTGTGCAAAGGCACGGAGAGGGGAGACAGAGAGATTGGGTAAGGAGCCTATGAAAGTGGGCCAGTTTGGCCAGAATGCAGAATGTGTGAAGGGGAGTAGTGTGCTAGTCTGGTGCCAGATTGAGAAGCATTTTAAAGTGAAATAGAGACGTTCGCATCTCATTCTAGAGGCAAGCAACACTGAAAATTCTCTAGCAGAGGAGTTTATGTGATCAGACCTGTTCTTTACGAAATAGTTTAACTGTCGGTTTGGAGAAAGGTGAGAAGGGAAGCAGGGAGACCAATTCGGAAGCTATTACAGTGCCAGTGAACTCAGGTTCTTTGAGAGCAGAGAAGGTGTCTGATGCCGGGGATGTTGTGGAGTTACACTGACAAGACTTGACAACTAATTGGATATGGAGAGTGTGGGAGGACACCTATGTCTTGTTGAGGATTTGACTGGCCGGATAGTGGATGACACTCGGAATTAACTACTTGACAGGAGTGTTGTGAAGAAAGTGCCTTGTGCACAAATACGAGCTCACATAGATAATACCCCCTACAGCCCAGTGCATAGCTCTCTAGTGGCAGAGGTTTTTCCCCTCTTTCTTTAGGACACTTGCTATACCACTGGGGCCTGCTTGGTGCTTGCCTGTATTCTTGCCACTGAATCCTCCCTTTCTCTCCTTGGTTAATTCCCTGAGTTTACATGTTTTGAGATTCCTAATGGTGGAACAAAGGGTGATAACACTGCTCACGTTTTTCTTCTGGGATGCTGGCAAGATTATTTGGGGGTATTTTGCTGTAGGAAATCCCTCTCTAGGTTTTCATATATTCCTCTGGTAAATGTCATTCATTTTCCCGTAGGATCCTGTAAGGTAGTGAGTGTTGGGAAATGATAGGGAAGATTAAAATTGAACATGTTGAATTAATATGATAATTTACTGATTAGACAAGGTATGAAGGCAGTATAATTGTATAGTGCTGAAAATCATTATTATGTAGTCTATTTCAAAGCAAATAAATTTGTTGATGTGACTTAATGATAAACCATTAAATAATGTGGATTCTCACTTTGAGGGCTTCACATTATTAACCTTATTGACTGAGCATGTTTTTGTAGTTTATAAAAATAAGAAAAAGGGACAGTTTTTTACACATAGGGTGAAATTAATATTTTAGCCTTACATATGATGACTTACAAGTAAAAATGCTATTTATAAACATTTGTCACTTTTGATGTCACTCATTTAAAAAAATTAAAATTTTTTTTTTTTAAAGATCTTGAATGCCACTGGCAAATTAGAATTTGGTAGCTTTGCTTCCTGGAACCTGTCCTCAAATTTTAGTGACTGTGAAAAAAAAAAATCTTCCCATACTTTGTCAGGCTCGGCCTGGGAAAAGCAGGTGAACATTTTGTTCCTCTGTCCACCTTCCAGTGCCCTGGTAAAGAAGATGCCAGCTGTGAAGTATAGCTACCAAGTAAATGATGAAGCAGGCAGGCCCTTCTTTCTCCTTTTGGCTGTCATACCCTGATGTGAACTGGTAGAAAGTTTGAGAAAGTGGCCTGTTGCTCTCGGATGCCTTGCATTTTATGTCTGGTTTTGCCTCTTTGTTCCTGAACCAGGATATAGAAGTAAGCCTTTTTTTTTTCCCTACTGTCACATGCCATAAGAAAGATTGCTGGACTGGGGGGTAGAGGTTCATGCCCTGGCCAAGTACCTTACTGAGCTGCATAAACCGGCAAAGGAATCCTTTCTGAACCCTAATGAACACTTGTACTACCTATCGCACAGGACTGTTGTGAGGAACGAACGAGAGGTTGTATATAACAGGGTTTTACAGTTTATGTAGTGTTATATTAAAAGTGGCTCATTTACATACAGCAATTTAAAGTTTGCAAAGTGCTTTAAGCCGGTCATTTGATTAAATGTAAGTTACTTCCTCATGAGGGTAGCAAGGGAGACTTACAATAATGGAACCTATAGCACACTTGGTAGCACACAGTATGTTTAAATTTTCCTCCAACCCTTCAAGCCTATCCAGCTTGAAAGATGTAATGGATAGAGAATGCTGTACTTGAAGTCCGGAAAATCCATCAACAGGCCATTTAACCTCTAAGATGCAGTTTCCTCATCTGTAAAAGGGGGTAGTATCTGTAGTACCTGTACCTCACAGAGTTCTTTTGAGTCTCCAGTGAGATAATGCCTGTGAAGCCCTTTGCGAACTTTGTAAATGTCAGTTATTATTTTAGTACTTTTCATTCATTTGAAAATGGTCTCAAGTTAGTGAATTTCCCTTGGTAGAATGAGCCTTGCTGGTTGTAAATCTGTAACACTAACACTGAGGGTTTGTCGTTTTTTCACCCAAGAACCTTTGTGGGGAAAATCTGTAGGTTCAACTTCCACAGCGCACGTTGTCCTCAGTTAAGTGATTCCCATAGAGAAAGATTGCATGCACACACACATATGTGTGTGTGTGTATATATGTGTGTGTATGTGTGTGTGTGTGTGTGTGTGTGTGTGTATGATGTATGGAATCCTTTGGAATTGCATTTTGATTCATGTGCTACCTTTAGCATTGATGCTGAAAATAGGCTTCTGAATAATTAAGTTTTGATTTTTGCTACAATTAACAGGTGTATCCCAGTGGGCTTTATACCATTTTAAAATAGAATTTTCATAAGGTTAAAATACTTCCTGCATTGTTTCTGAACTGGGAGGCTGGCTGTATAACAAGTAGTACCAGTTTGTACATATCATAAAATTATTAACTTTTTTAAATAATTGCTTCCTTCTTTAAATGAAGCTATTGTCTTAGAATAGAATTATATATTCTCCAGAGAACATCAGTGGCACAGCGTGTGTAGACTGGTTACTTATACCCGAGCCATAATAGAGAAGTCAGTTTTCTTTGTAGTTATCTCAATGAGCGATCAATAAAATATTAAAATAGCACCTGAAACTTTTGAATTCAATTCACGAACCTTATTAGGTGCCTGCTGCGGTCAAGGAAGGTGCTGTACTGGGCACCAGGGATGCTTTTGGGTAGAAGATCTCGTCATTATGTGTTCTTCCCAGAGCAGAGCAGATTGTAAGCCATCTGTGCTTTTTCCTCTTGTATGATCTTTATTCATGTTTTTCTATAAGTCCTCTGTGGAGGACCTACCAGATGCACTAGAGACTTTCCTCTGGTTCTTTTAATATTTTGTGGATTCAGATGCAACAGATGGAGTATGTATCTTTCATCCTTCAGTCTTACTACGTGATTAGTCCATCTTTTCTAGTTACAGATGTCTTTGGTAATCTACTTCTAGACATTAGGGGCACAAGATGAAGCTTACATTGGGGGATAAGATGAAGATAAAACTATAAACACAAAATAAATATTATTGAGACAAAGAAGAGAACCAGACAAAATATTCTAAGAAAATTGGGAATGGAGAGAACACTTTGATGGGGAATGGTGTGAGGTTTAGGGGGGCATGGGAGCAGGGAAAGGAGGAGGAGTGCTATCTGAGCTAGGCCTTGAAGGAAGTGTAGGATGTCAACAGGAGAGATAGATGTGGAGGGAATGCATTCCGGGAATAGGGGACAGTCTGTGTGAATGTACAGAGGCTAGAGAGGGCAAGAAAAATTCCAGGATGTTTGAAGGGAAGATGTGCTTAAAAAAAAAAAAAGAGGCTGGAAAGATAGTTGAGACCAGGGGCAGTTAGGTGACGCAGTGGATAGAGCTCCGGCCTTGGAGTCGAGAGGTCCTGAGTTCAAATCCGGCTTCAGACACTTGACACTTAATAGCTATGGGACCCTGGGCAAGTCACTTAACTCCAGTTGCTTCACCAAAAAAAAAAAAAAAGACAAAAAAAGAAAAAGATAGTTGGGACCATATTATAAATGACTTTGAAAGACAGAATAATCAGGTAGAGGCATTGGCGGCTTTTGAGTAGGGCAGTGACTTGGGTAGACCTGAGAGTGGGGCCAGGAAGGGAGGCAGGGAGAGGTTATCCAAACATTGGGGATGGGGGGGGTGGAGAGGCAGCAAGGGCCTAAACTAGGTGGTTTCTAGTATGAATAGAGAGAAGAGGACAGATGGGAGAAGTTAGGGAGTAAAATGGACTGGAACATTGTGAGTCTTGGTGACTGCGAGGGTAGTGATGTCAAAATACAAATAAGGAAACTGGGAGGAACAGCAGATTTGTTTTTTCTTTTGAGGAAGATGAGAAAGTCAGTTTGGGTCCTCCTGAGGGAAAAGGAAAGGCGTGGGTCAGAAAGTCATGGAGGAGGTAGACATGCAAAACTGGAGATTTCAATTTCTTTATTAATTTCTTACTGTCAAAGATGTTTTCTTGAATCCAGCCCAAATTCCTCATGCTACATTTTGACTCATTTGCCCTTGTTGTACAGAGTACATCATTGTGTTATAATTCTTCATAGGTTGATGAAAAATTTATTGAAAGTTTTTAATGACATTTTTAATGCTTTATTTGCTTTTATTGACTTTTTGGATGCTCTTTGTGTTGTTGGTTTTTTGTTTTTGTTTTTATTTTTTTTTTGGTGAGGCAGTTGGAGTCAAGTGACTTGCCCAGGGTCACACAGCTAGTAAGTGTCAAGTGTCTGAGGCCAGATTTGAGCTCAGGTTCTCCTGACTCCAAGGTTGGAGCTCTGTCCACTGGGCCACCTAGCTGCCCCTTGGATGCTCTTTGGAAGTAGGTTTATTGGAGGTAACGGGTCACAACACTTAATATGTAACCTTCCTAAATTCATCATTTAGATGTTAATGAATAATAATAGTTCACATTTGGTATTTAGTTTCTATTTTTAGTATTTAGTATTCCACATTTAGTTCATAGAGAGCTTTCGTCTTAACAATCTTTGAGGTTATTTTTATTATCCTTATTTTGTAGATGATGAATCAGGGCTGGGAAAAGTTAAGTGACTTGCTCAGAGATACTCAGCTAGAAAGTGTTTTAGCCAGGACTTGAGCTTGGATCTTTGGACTTGAGTCTGATGATCTTTACCTCCAGCCATATCAGTCCCCTATTCCCTCAAATCTTAATTTCCCTTCACAACCTATTATGAATTTATTTAAACTTTTTTTTTGAAGTTACAGTATTTATATTTTCAGTTTGTGTGAGTTTTTGGCTAGTGAATTCACGGTTTTCTAACTTGACAGATAAAATTATGTTTTTCTTTATTTGATCTAAGCTAATGTCTTTCAAGCTTTAATGGTGCCCCTATTGTGTTCACTCTTGTGAGAATAAGTATCTGGGAGTCTGGGAACAGCTCCTTTACATGAATGTCAGTGACTTCCTTGGGTGGGGTTTTTCCCCCTTCTCTCGTCTCTTCATGGATAAAGTTTAGGCTAATGGTAGCAGGAGAAAGAGAAGAAATGCTCTGTTAAATGTAATTGAGTTGAGTTGAAGGAAGAAGCCTGTGGGGTAGGCCCTATGGGCTGTGGAAGCTTTCTGGCTGCTGAAACAACCCTGTCTGTACTTTTATAATATAAACATTGACTGTATCCTAGTTCAGCTTTCATCTTTCTACACTTAAAAGCCCCGGTCGTCTTAAACTTCTTTTTATATGGCAGTACCACCATACATTTGATAGTTTAGGTTTTTTCCCCTGACTTTTCCAGGAGTTATGTTTATCTTTGAGGTGTAGCTGCTAAAATACACAGTATTATCTTCTTCAATATTCTCTTACCTCATCTATAAAATGAGTAAAGGTGGGGCGCTGGGTGGCACAATGAAAAGAGCAACGGCCCCTGGAGTCAGGAGGACCTGAGTTCAAATCCGGCCTCCGACCAAACACTTGACACTAGCTGTGTAACCCTGGGTAAGTCACTTAACCCCAATTGCCTAAAAAAAAATAAAGAAAGAAAGAAAATGAGTAGAGGTAGTGATAGAGTACTAGTAGTCCAGGTCTTTTCCAGTTCTAATAGTCTGGGTCTGTGGAGACAACCTGGGTTTGTACAAAGGGAGGAGAAATGTTTTCTGTTTTGCCTCTGGCGTGATGATGCTTCGTTGTCTATGCATTAAGTTGATGTCTTCAGCTAACACTTGTATCAAGGAATGAAATCAGGGACCTGGAGGGCTAGAAGGGATTTTTGGAGGTCATTTAGATTGATCTGTCCCCTGCCCTCTAAGATAGGTCAGGTAGCTGTAAATTCCATCTCTTGCCTCTGTACTTTACAAGTTTAAGTGAACAGGCAGTTTTGAGAAAACTGTTTATCTTTAGATTGGGGATTTTTATCTGTCAAGGTGCTAGTCCTCAATATAGGCTAGTTTCTGGAGGAATGAATGAACAAATGAATGAAAAAAAGGATTAAATGCTTATGAAGTGCAAAACACTGTGCTAAGTTCAGGTGATACAAATAGATAAGTAAGACAATCCCAGCTTTTCAAGGAGCTCACTTTCTAATGAGAGAGAGAACACATTTAGGAAGTTTCAGCTGCAAGTCAGAGGGCCTTGTGATTCTTAGAGTAAAGTGCCAAAGCAGACGCTAATGTTGCTTATTTAAAGACATTTCCACTAATGACACCATGTCTGTTTCTGACAGTGAACCATTTGACAGTGACTTTGGTGGTGAGAATTTTTTCTGGGGCTTCAGTAGCTGTGGCTGCTGCAGTACATGTAGAGGATGCTGTCAGGTCTCATCGCCACAAGGGTAACTGCCTTGGAAGATGGCTGAAGGAGGAGTGGGAAGGGGTAAATAGAAAAGGCGGCCACTAAACGCTGCATAAGGGTCCCTGCAGGCCGCATGTTGATTTAGAAAACCACATATTTACATTATCTGTGTTCTTTCGGATTTTTGTCTATTTTGTTAAATGTTTCTCAGTTACATTTTAATCTGATTCGGGCTCCAGGGGGTGTTGTGGGTTGTGCATTTGGTACCTGTGAGGTAAAGTATCTCTGGAAATTAAATGAGATCAGAAAGAGTGCTGAACTTGGAGTCATGGAACCTTAGTGTGAATCCTGGCTCTTCTACTTACTGCTTGTGACTTTGGACAAGTCATTGTTCCTTTCTGGATCCCAGTTTAGATGACCTCCAAGGTCCCTTCTGGCTCTACAGCTGGCAAGTTACATGACAAATGCCGTGGTCCTAAGATGCCATGGACTGTAGGGTCCGTCACAGAGAGGGAGTGGGTGCCAGGGGACATAAAGCTGAACAATCCCTTAAAAAAATTAACCCCCTTGGAACTTTATGAAATATTTAATATTCAAATGAACAACAACTTGATTCAGGTATTATCCTTATTATATAGATAAGGAAACTGAAGCTTAGAGATGGTAAGGTGGTGTAGTGGATGGCGTGCTGGGCCTGTAGTCAGGATGATCTGAGTTCAAATCCAGCCTCAGGTACTTATTTGCTGTGTGACCCTGGACAAATCCCTAAAAACCCCACAAAACTGTCTGCCTCAGTTTCCTCTCCTGTAAAATGGGAATAATAATAGCACCTACACCCCAGAGTTGTTGTGAGAATAAAATGAGATAATAATTATAAAGTGCTTAGCACAGTACCTGACATATAGTAGGCACTATATAAATGCTTATTCCATTCCTTTTCCCTTCCCATGGTCATACAACTTGTAATCTTGGTGGTATTTGAACCAGCTCTTCTGACTAGAAGAAGTAATTGACTGTTAGAGGCTGCACTGAGGTCAAGAGTGATGATTGAGAAAGGTCCATTAGATTTGGCAGTTATTTGGGAACTAAGAGATTGTTAGTAACATTGGAGAGAACAGTTTCTGTTAAAAGATGAGGTTTGAAAGGGTGGCACAGTGGATAGAGCACCAGCCCTGGATTCAGGAGGACCTTAGTTCAAATTCGGCCTCAGGCACATAATACTTCCTAGCTGTGTGACTCTGGGCAAGCCACTTAGCCCCAGTTGCCTCACCAAAAAAAAAGAAAAAAGATGAGGTAAGAAGCCAGACTATAGGGAGTTAGAAGAATGAGAGGAAAAGAAGTAAAGTCTTGTCTGGTAGACAGCCTAGCCTTCTCAAGGACTGTATCCACAGAAAGGCTGTGACAAATGGGCTGATACCTAGTGGGGGTGGATAGACCATGGGAAGATTTTTTGAGGATGTGGGAGAGACATGGACATGTTTGTAGGCACTAAGGAGGCAGACAGTAGATAAGGAGATATTGAAAATAAATAAGAGAGTGGAGATGATAGAGCAAGCAATCTGCTAGAGAAGATGGGATGCAATGGGACCACTTGTGCTTGTAGAGGGGTCTGCCTTGGCAAAGAGAAAGGCTGCCTCTTTATGTAAGACAGGGAGGAAAGAGTGGCAGAAAGGCATCTGACTGAGTTGAGGAAGAAGGGAGAAGAAGGAGCTCTTAGTGAATGGCCTCAAATATGAGGTGAGGTTCTCAACTGAGAGGCTGGAGGGGAGGGAGGATGGGAGGCGTGAGGAGGGATTCGAAGCTTTAGAAGAACTGGGGTAGTGAGTTTCAACAAGCTTCATGCCTGTAGACCACACCCCTAACTGTTTTCACAACTCTTGTGAAAGCATGTCACTTATCACGAGAGATATTAGATGGGAGAGTATGACCAGATGAGCACAAAATCACTTTCTTACCCTTCTTGGATTTAAATTTTCTCATCTGTAAAATGCAGTAGGTTGGACTAGATGATCACCAAGGTCCCTTACTACTCTAAATCAATGATTCTGTTAGAAAGATAACTTAAAATGAATGCAGACTCTTGGTGGCACTTGTGGATCATTTTTGTGTGTGAAATACAATGTGGATCATAAGGAAGAGATGAAGTGTCACCATTAGCCTCTTATGGTATGGCTTTGTTTTTTTAAATACATTCAGTAATGCCATAAGACGCTTGCTATTGATGATTATATTTCTGTATCTTAAAAGTAATTTCAGGTGGTAGGGAATTAGTTGGCCCAACTTGTAATTATATTTGGAGATTTTAAAAGTTATTTAAATATCTTTGTGGCCTTTTCTTTATAGCTCCCTATTGAAGACTTGTGCAGTTTAACATCCCGATCATTGGCCATCTCTCTGACTTCAACGGTGCCAGAATCTACGGAGGATATTCTTTTGAAGGGATTTGCCTCTTTAGGCATGGAAGAAGAAAGAATTGAAACTGCGCAGCAGGTAACTGGCAGCAGCTTTAATAAGGAGTATATTTTAGACGTTGTAAGTGATGTTAAATAAAAGGGCTCTGGCTTAGAAAAAAAGTTGTGCTTTGAAATGTTATTTGAAAATACTTAGAGAAAGGGGGCAGCATGGTGGCATCAAGGTGGCATAGTAGATAGAGCTCCAGCCTTGGAGTCAGAAGGACCTGAGTTCAAATTCGGCCTCAGATACTTGACACTTACTAGCTGTGTGACCCTGGGAAGTCACTTAACCCTTATTGCTTCACCAAAAAGCAAAAACAAAAACAAAAATGAAAAACTTAGAGAAAACTCATGGTTTTATGTCAGTAGTGACTAATTTTTAAATATATAAAAACTTATTTCCCAGTCATTTTCTAGATAAGTAGAAATATATATTCTATCAGTAGAACCTGTTTTAGTCAATCTAGTGGTGAATTTATAGCGTTTGTTTTATTAAATTTTATTTGATACATTTTGGATCATTCCCATTGAATTTTAGTTCATGAGACAAAGACTTACTTAAAAATTATCTGTTATCAGCTGGATAGTGTAGTGGATAGCATGCAGGACTTGGCATCAGGAAAAACTGATTTAGATTGTCCTTCAGACCCTTACTGGCTGTATGACCCTGGGCAAGTCATGTCATTGTCGTCGTCATCATCATCATCATCATCATCATTGTCATCATCACCATCACAATACTGGTATTTATTTATACAATGCTTAACAAATATTATCTCATTTGATTTTTCACAACTGAGACAGACAAAGATTAAATGACATGCTCGAGTCACGTAGCCAAGATGGGTCTAATTTCAGGTCTTCCTGACAGGGTTCAGTATTTTTTACTGTGTCAACTAACTTGCCACAGCTGACCCCTATACCTCAGTGTTCTCATCTGTAAAATGGATATCATAATAACCTCTACCTCACAGGGTCATTGTGAGGATCAAATGAGTTAACATGTAAAGCACTTTGCAATCTTTGAAGTGCTAGGTATAAATTCCAGCCTGAAAGGTAATAAGCTGGCCACGTGACAGGTGCTCAGCTAAATGCTGGGAAAACAAGTACAAAAAGAGAAACAGTCTGCTCCCAAGGACTTCCACTTTAATGGGATACAAGAGGTACACATAACAATCTTTATAACACAAATATAAAGTAAATAAACATAGCATACCAGGTAGAAGCAAAGCTCAGCTATAAAATGGGAATTTGTTGCCAGATATGATAATAATTTCTTGTCTCTTAGAACTCTTCTTTTTGTTATTGCCTTTAGGCTTTTTCTACAGATTTTAGATGAACACATTTGCTTTTCATATATATTCTTTGTTCTTAGTTTTCTCCTTTTGGTTTTACTTTATAACAAAACCGAAGTGTTTAAACAGTTTCTTGGGCCAACCCTTCTATTTTAAATATTCTGTTAACAATGAAAATCTAGAATCATAGGTTCCGAAAGGTGCTGGAGCTATCCAGGGGGGTGGTAGGTAGTAGCCTTGGGTACAATTGGGGGGCATTGAATAAAAATGAGAGGGTGGTAGAAGCATAAAGAAAAAAGAGAAGAGAAGAAAATTTTGAAGAATCGTTTGTACGTGTTTCATCTGTTGCATAACAGAGTTAGAGTTGTGGTGATTATATTATTTTCCAAATAAACACGCAGAATGGAAGTTATAACTGATCAGTGGTCAAGTCTGCTGATGGGTCTTAACAAGCAAGTGCTGGCAGGCAAGTGTGTCACGTATTGTTGGGGAGTTCAGTGTGCACCGGCAGGAGTATGTGCATGTAATGACTTGTTTACAATATGATGCTATACAGTTACGTGACACAATATTTCATCATCAAAATTTCAGTGCAGGAAAACCCCCACAAATTTACAATAAATTATTAAATTTAACATGTGTTATTTAAATATGTATATATATATATGTATTTGAATTGGTGCAAATTAAAAAAAAAAGTTAAAGGGTTAAAGAAAGTAGATTTCCAGGGGAGTGCTGAGTATTTTTTTTTTTTTTTGGGAAAAGGGGGCAGTCGGCCAAATAAGTTTGGGAACCTCTGGTCTAGATAGTAACTAAGTTGAAAAATAGATTAAGATTATTGAATTTTATATCTCATAAATTATGGTAACCTAGTGTATTGAGAGGAAAGTAGTCTTCCCTTGTTATCTTCCACTCCCCTTACCTTTCCATATCTTCTCTCTCAGCTTTCTTTTTTTTTGGTCAAAAGGGCCATTCTTTAGTCAGCCAGGCTTAAAATATCGAAGTGAACACAGACTTGCTCCTCTCCCTTCTACCCCCTCCGTACTTGGTCACTTGTCATGTTTTGTCCCATTTTCCTGTGCCCTGTTTTTCAGATCTGTTCCTCTGCTTTCATTGGTACTGCTTTCATAACCTCTGCTCTGGACTCTTGGTCGTACTTTGATAGAGCCAGCCTGGTGTCATGGAGGCCATAGAGGAGTCAGTCAGAAAATCTACAAAGTCACTCAGTTTTTCTGGGTCACACTCTCCCCACCTGCAAAGGGCAGGGTTTGGGAGTGATCTTTAAGTTCTCTTCTAGATCAGAATCTGAGGAACCTCTTCGTACGGCATAAGAAAATCATTTTGTACCATGCCTATAGCTTTGTGGTGTTCAGGGCATTTTTATGACTTTCAGTTTGGATTTAGGGTTAATCTCAATATGTTTTTTAGTACTAGACTTTTTTCAGTTGGGCAATCTATCATAGATTTCTTGCTAATTATAATTAACCATTCATATACGCACACAACACCATGAGATGCTCGAATTTGGCAAGCTAGTCAACATCAGTCATCAGTTTATTCTTTTCTTATCGTGAAGGGTTTATTCTTTAGCTGCTGGTTTTCTAATAATCCCTTTTGTTTTATCTCACCTCAAGCCTCTTCTATTTAAGAATAGTTATTTTGCTATCTTGAAAACCTTTGTAGTTGGTACTTTTTGATATCTTTTGCTTTTTTTCTCTTGAATTTTAAGTTATTTGATAACTATTCCTTTGAATTCTTCTCCTTTCAATTCTGGACCCTAAAGCGTACTTAATGCTTTCTGTCTGACGCTCCAAAAGTGAAAGTAGAGACAGTGCTTTAGGACCTTGAGGACTTAACGTGGTGTGTTAGTCCACTTCATTCTGTATATTTTTGTAAAATTGACAGTTTGATACTCTTATCTTTCTAGTTCTTCTCGTGGTTTGCACAGCTACAAACCCAGATGGATCAAGATGAAGGAACGAAATATAGGTACGCAGCTCTCTTGTTTGTGGCATGTTATTCCTTTGAAGTCATCGTCACTGTCCCCTGAAGCTTTCAATAATCTGATTCCCTGAGGTTTCTGGGGAAAAAGTCTTCGTCCAGAATCAACACATGGGAAAATTCTAATGACAGCACTTACTTGATAACAGCTCATGTGTAGCCACTTAATGGCTCTAGTGTCCGAAGGAAGACTATGGGATAACACTTAGACAATTTTCTTTTAAAAAGACAAGTGGAGATGTGCCAAGGCTGATAGATTGGGAGGGGAAATAAGAAGTTGGGTGGCCATTATAGAAGAACCCCAGGTTAGACAGTGCAGTACAGTGGGCAAAGAACTTCCTCTGGAGTCAGAGGACCTGGGTTTGAATCCTACCACCAATGCTTCCTACTTGGGCTAGGAGCTCAGTTTCCTCATCTGTGAAATGAGTGGGTTGGACCAGAGCCTCGGAGGACCCTTCCAGCTCTAGGTTTGTTCTGCAGGTTTGAGTGAGGGTGATCAAGCTTTTATTTCTGTCACTGTAGTCGGGCCCTTCTCTTATTTAATCTTCACAATTTCAGAAGATCTGTAGTGCTCGTGTTATTATCCCTCTTGTGAAGTTGAGTACACGGTAGTTCTGAAAAATGAAGTCAGTTGCCTGTGTCAGTGCCTAGGGTAAGATGCAAACTCAGTACTTCCAGGTTTAGCTCGAAGACAGGAGGTAATTCCACTGGAATGTGAACTCTGTTCTCTACTCTTGGTAGCGCATTGCCTCCATGAGCGTTTGTAGTGAGAGTCAGCTGTCCGGGACTGTCTGCCTATTGGAAAGGAGAATGTTTCCATTTGGTGTCAGTAGCAGCTGGGTTGAAGGCTTGGCGATGACAATCTTCTGTGTTGCATGGTTTATAGCTGGACAATTTTCATCCCAGTGATTTATTCGGCAAACATTTAGGGAGCATCTACTATGTATAGATAGGCATCTCTGCTAGATGCTGGGGAGCTTCTGCCTTTGGAGGGGGTATAGTCTAGTAGAAACAGGTGACTAACATATTCTTATCTTATTCTCAGGGCAATGTAACTCTCTCTTAGTCTCTAATTGAATTAGAAGCATTGATGTGCTCAAAAATGTCTTGGAGATAATCTGGACTTGATAAGGGAAAAAAAAATCTTAATGACTTCACAGCTTTTTTACTAGGCATGAATTATTTAGGTCATCCATTAAAGTGAATTTTAGTTTCCTGAGCATAGGACATTAAATGATTTGTACAGTTTACAGGTTTAATTTTTACCTTCCTTCAGCAGTATTTCCTACCTGGAAGTGATAGAGATAAATATAATTTTAGTTTATAGTCACCTTGACAAGCAAATTTAGTTTTGGATTTTATAATTCTTGGGAGATTTTCCCCATAGTGGTTCTTTATTTTGCGAAGTATCACACATTTAAAGAATGAAGTTATAAAGATGATTTTACTTTTACTTGTATTGTTCTAACTATATTATGCTCCCCTTGCTACCATTGACTGTTATTTTTTGCAATGTAAACTAAGTTTTCTAAGCTTGGGCTGAAGTGCATGCTTGTTGGTGAAAAGTAGGATATTTGTTTTAAGTACCTCATATGTGATCTTCAGAGACATTTGTGGTGTGATTGTTGAGATTAACTATAAAAAATAGTTACTTATCTCTTAGTTATCCCTGTTTGGATCTTACAAATCTTAGTTTTTTACTGGCTACCTGCTGCCACCAATCATATTTATTCTGCTTTAATATCTAGAAATTTATTTAGCACTCTGTAAACCATAAAACACCACATTGACGTGTTTTGGTTATTTTTAGTAAGGTTTATGAAGCACTTGGCAAGTAGTATTTTTGCAGAGAAAGAAAATTAGGCTCATAGGCCGTTAAGGTCATATAGTAAGGTCAGAACTGGGATTTGAAACCAAGTTTTCTGGCTCAAAGTTAAGCATTCTTTTTCCTAGTTAACTCTGCTGGATTAGTTGATATGTACTTAGGGAATAAAAACTCCTGAATATTAGCCCCAGTGAAACATAAAGATAAGCATGTATTATATATAAATATACATATGTAGTTTGAAAGACTGATAGAAATTAAATTTGTAATTTTTGTTGTTTGGAATTATCTAAATAAATGTGAGTTTTATAGAAGGAAGGAAAGAAAGAAACATTTATTAAACACCTACTATGTACTAGAGATTATACTAAGTGCTTTATAAACAATACCTTATGTGATCCTCACAACAACCCTGGGATATAGGTGCTGTTATTATTCCCATTTCACAGTGGAGGAAGCGGAGGCAAGCAGTTACGTGATTTGCCCAGGGTCATATAGCTAGTTAGGTGTCTGAGGCTTGATTTGCGCTCGGCTCTTCTTAACTACAAGCTCAGTGTTTTTTTCACGGCACCATCTAGCTGCCTTTTATTGTTTACAAAGCACTATATAAATGGGGGTTATTATCACTTCTTGTAGCAGGATGCATGTTAGGTAGCAGCAGGAAGCCAGTCTACAATAGGGAGCAACTTGGGGTAGAAAAAGTGCTGAGATAGGAGTGATAAGAACTCAGTTTGAATCCTGACTCTGCCACTTAACACTGTCTGACTTAGGTTAAGTTATGTTATCTCTCTGACCTCAGTTTCCTCATCTGTAAAATGAGGAGGTTGGACCACTAGAGGATCTCTGAAGTTGCTTCCAGCAGTATGTTTATGACCCTATAATCTGCACCACACAATTTTCCTGCATTGTCATGAATTGTGGTTAATGACATAATCAAATATGTGCTAAAACACCAGCAAGCTAAAAGATGGACTTCAATTTTTAGGTGTATTTTGCTTCAATAAGTCATTTTAACATGATTTAATGTGAGCTGAGTAGGAAGGTGATGTGTGTGAGCACGTGTGCGCAGCTGTTTTTGTTATAGTGCTTGGTGTCCCAGTCTTTTGAAAACCGAATCAGTTATATGACACTTAAAGTTTTTAAAGTCAATTTGTGGTTTATAGTTTTATGACTTAAGACTTTGCTTGCCTACAGAGTCAGTGACCTGCCCTCTTAAGTATTGAATCATATTATAGCTTATAGCTTTATGTTTGTTAAGCATAATCATTTTTCATGAGTAATTGAGCTTTCCCTCCTGAAATTCAGGGATTCTAATAAACATGTAATGTAACTTTATTTGCTGACTGTGCTTGCTGGTATCATTTCTGCCAATCCTCTTTTGGTTCTATTTTCTAGACAGATGAGGGATTACTTGTCTGGGTTTCAGGAGCAGTGTGATGCTATATTGAATGATGTTAACAGAGCTCTTCAGCATCTGGAGTCTTTGCAGAAACAGTATCTTTTTGTGTCCACGAAGACAGGTACTCTGCATGAAGCTTGTGAACAGCTCCTGAAAGAGCAGGTAATTTAGTTATGGGAAGGAGGGCCAGGGACACTTAATGTTTTGGTTTTCAAGCAGCTAAATGGAATTGTTTTTCATTATTTCTTTCATTCAGTGAGTATTCTTTGAACTCCTGTATGTACTGTGTTAGGTGCTGTGGGTGGCTTATATTGGCAGCATCCCTTTTTATGCTTAACAAAGACTTGTATAAGGAAAGCTTTCCTGAATCCTGAGACAGTTCGCCTATTGCTTTTTTCAGCCTAGAGATTAGAAAATATTAGTTTGCTATCTTTAATGCTTAAAATCTTTGTGTTAACATTAATGATGATTCTGGAACACTGAATCTGGAGTCAGGAAGATTTGAGTTCAAATCCAGCCTCAGATACTTACTAGCTGTGGGACCCTGGACAAGTCTCTCTCTCTCTCTCTTTTTAAAAATTTTTAAAATTAATTTATTTTTAGTTTTCAGCATTCACTTCCATAAGAGTTCTAAATTTTCTCCCTTTCTCTTTCTGTGTCCCTCCCCAAGACGGCATGCAATCAGATATAGGCTGTACATATACATTCCTATTAAAAATATTTTCACCTTAGTCATGTTGTAAAGAAGAATTAGAACCAATAGGAGGAACCGCAAGAAAAAAGAAATAAAACAGAAGAGAAAAAAAAAAAGCAAATGGTATGCTTCGATCTGCATTCCAACTCCATGGTTCTTTCTCTGGATGTGGATAGCATTTTCCATCATGAGACTTTTTAGAGATGTCTTGGATCCTTACATTGCTGAGAAGAGCTAAGTCTGTCAAAATTAGTCATCACACAACATGGCTATTACTGTGTACAACGTTCTCCTGATTCTGCTCACTTCACTCATCATCAGTCCATACAAGTCTTTCCAGGTTTTTCTGAAGTCTGCTTGCTCATCATTTCTTATAGCACAGTAGTATTCCATTACATTCATATACCACAACTTGTTCAGCCATTCCCCAATTGATGGGCATCCCCTCAATTTCCAATTCTTTGCCACCACAAAAAGAGCTGCTGTAAATGTTTTTGTACATGTGGGTCCTTTTCCCATTTTTTATAATCTCTTTGGGATACAGCCCTAGAAATGGTATTGTTGGGTCAAAGGGTATGCTCATTTTTATAGCTCTTTGGGCATAGTTCTAAATTGCTCTCCAAAATGGTAGGATCAGTTCATAACTCCACCAACAGTGCATTAATGTCCTGGAGAAATCACTTAACCACCATGTGCCTCAGTTGGCTCCTCAAGATTCTTGTGAGGATACCGTGAGATGATCATTTGTAAAGCACCTTGCAAACCTTAAAGTGCTACATAATGCTATCTATATTTATTTAATAATGATGAAACTATCATCTAGTTTTACTGACCTTAGCTAAAGTTTGTCAAATAAAATTTTATTTTAGATTTTGGTTTTCCTTCAAATGGAATAGAAAGAGTCATTAGGATATAGTGGAAAGAACATTGGATTTGGAATCAGAGGCCCTGGGTTCCTGTCATGTCTATCTAGTAACCTTGGACAAGTCACCTGACTTCTCTGGGCCTCAGTTTCCTTATCTGTAAAATGAAGGGGTTGGATTCAGTGACCTCTAAGGTTCCATCTAGCTCTAAATAAATTAGCTAGAATTCTATGAGTAATTTGTATTTTTCTATTTAGGAACCAGATTAAATTGATTTTAAGTGATTATATATGTATTGTTTTTTGAATCTTGAGTATAATATAGGTTAAATATTCATTCAGTGTCTCAGTATTGGTTGTGAGATTCCTATGATTTTTTTTTCTCTTTAAAATAGTCAGAACTGGTTGACCTGGCTGAAAATATTCAACAAAAACTTTCCTATTTTAATGAATTGGAAACTATTAATACGGTATGTATTAAATACTTTAAGTAAAAAGTAGTATTTTTAGTCTTAAATGCTTATCTCAGATGTTTGATGGACTCAATGCTTATTGACTGACCATCATAGTTAGCTTATATGATATTCTGATTGAAAAATGGTGGTCTTTATTTTTTAATATCTCTTTTCCAAAGTTAAATATTGCTAAATGCTATTTAATAAGTTAGGGTTCATAGATGAGAAGGATGTCTTATAGGTATAATGTATATACGCATGTATATTTATACACGTATATATATATATGTGCATATTTATTTTATGAGATATTAACATTAACCGAATAAAAATGACAAAAGATAAGCATAAGCTTCTTGGTTGAGAGCCTAACAGGTGCCTAATTGACAAAAAAGTGTCAAGTCCATACTGAAACTGAGACAACTGAAGATACCAGAAAGAAGAAATACTAAATAGTTGTTTTATGTGACTACTGAACATTAGTTAATCTTTTCTTTTAGTGCAGAAATTCCACGTAATTTGAAGTAATGGCAAAGTGTAAATTTAGATACTTTAAGGGGTAGCATTTTAATACAGGAGTGCAAAAAAGAATGGTTGGGGAGAGGGTCTGATGTGTGATTTCATTACTATAGGGAACTTGCAGGTGAGCACACTCCTTCTACTAATATAAGTTGGCTCCTTCTCAGCAACTTAGTGTTTTAAAGAGTTGCTGAAAGAGAAATGATTTGCCCAGGGTCACAGGTGGGACTTGGCTTATAAGGACAGCTTTATATCCACTGTGTCAGTGGCTTTCAAAGTGTGGTCCATAGACTATTGGGGTTCTCTGAGACCCTGTCAGGAGAGATGAGTTTGTCTAACCTTTTCTTACAATAATGCCAAGATGTTATTTGCATATTAAAATACTCCCTTTTCCAACTACCTATGAGGTCGAATTTTCTTCATGTATATTTCAACCAAAACAATATATTGCAGTAAATTGAATATAGAAGCTCGTATGAGAATACAGCTGTCTTCTATTATGCTAGACATTAAAGAGATTTGGAGAATTAAGTAAACAGTACCACTCTTCTCGCTACCTCTTTTTTTGTTTTGGAAAATAGGTGTTTGTTTTTTTTTTAATAAAAGTGTGATTTATGTTAACATGTAAAGGGCTTATTGGGATTTTAAAATGAATTTATAAATAAAAATATAAAAGTTTTTTTTATCAGTTTTAATTTCGAATACAGTGACTGTCAATGGATATAGTCCACATACACAAAAGTTCTTTTGGTCTTCACTAATTTTTAAGATGGGGCAGCTAGGTGGTGTAGTGGGTAAAGTTCTGGGCCTGGAGTCAGGAAGAATCATCTGCATAAGTTCAAATCTGCCCTAAGACACTAGTTGTGTGACCCTGGGCAAGTCACTTAACCCTGTTTACCTCAGTTTCTTCATATGTAAAGTGAGCTGGAGAAGGAGATGTCAAACCATTGGAGTATCTTTGCCAGGAAAACCCCTAAAGGGGTCATGAAGAATGGGACGTGACTGAAATGACTGAACAGCAGCAAATTGTTAAGGTTGTGAAGGGGTCCTGAGACCAACTGCATTATATCATGTTGCCCCTGACCACTCCCCACCAACAATGAGTATCTCACAGTCATATTGTCTCATATGAGATTCAGTGGGCGTAAGTGGAATTAAATTATCTCTTTTTCCTCCTTGCTCATCATAAATGGCTACATTACAGATTTATAAGCCTGCCCTTACTGACTCTAAAAATCTGCTGTAAAGACTTTTGCAGTTAAATAGGATTTATTTTGATGAGAAGTACAGTAATATTACAGCTGAGGAAGGTGCTTTGCAAACCTTAAAGTACTATATAAATGAGATTTATTACTACTGCCATTGCTGTGAAGTAATTTAAAACTTTTTTCCCTGCCTATTCTTGTATATCAAGACTGATGTATTTATTTTTTCCTTTTAAAGAAATTGAATTCCCCTACGTTGTCTGTGAACAGTGAAGGATTCATACCCATGCTGGCTAAGTTAGATGATTGTATAACGTATATTTCTTCTCATGTAAGTTACTTCGTTTTCATATACTTAAACAAAATGATAGACTGTTAGAGCTGGGGAAAAAAAAACAACCACCACTGTAGAGATCATCCAGTCTAGTCCTTTCACTTTAATGATGAGGAAGCTGAAGCCTGGACAGTTTAAATAAGTTTGCCTGTTGTCGTGCAGCCAAAGAGTGACAAAGCTGGGACTGGAAGCCAAGTATGATGAACAACTTTTGAGATCAGCGTTCATTCCACTAGTGCGGCCTCTTACAGGCATTGTTTTTTATTTCCTAGAAAAAGAAAATGGGTCTATTTTCCCCCAAAGTCTTTAATGGCTATTAGCAGTGAAGACAAGAGTGCTTTCGGCTTTTCAGATGTTCTGCTCAAGGGACAAGGCAGGCTATCATGAAGATTCACACTGCTTTCAAAATGTGTGGTTTTTTTAGGTTGCTGACATTAGAATGCTCAGTCCTATTTCTCTGGAAACCAGGAAGCCCTCAGGATTTGGGGAATAGGAGAGCAGTTCTTCCCTAGATTTAGGTCCTTCTTATGTACCATCTTCCCTTCCTCCTTGTCATCTACACATCACTGAATCCTTAGCTGTTTCTCTGGATGTTGGTATGAGAAACAATATTGTGTCAAAATATATGTTGCTGTATAAATAACTTTCGCTGTTTTGGCTCTTAGATGAAGTAATGCTTTTATTCTCAACAAAAAATTTTTTGCCACTGTTTTTAGTCATTAAATGTTCTCTGTTTTCAGCCTAATTTCAAAGACTATCCTGTATATTTACTTAAGTTTAAGCAATGCCTTTCTAAAGCTATGCACCTTATGAAGACTTACACTGTGAACACACTACAAAACCTCACAAGTCAGTTAATCAAACGGGTGAGTCAGTTTGTCCTAATACATCTTTTATCTTGAATTGTCCATTTCCCACTATTGCAAGTGTGAACTTAGTACAATGTGTTTTGTTCATATTGTGAATTTTCCCTGTAGGAGTGGTGACAACTTTACATAAACTAAACTCTGATTTAGAGTTTGAAAATTCTTCTGGTTAAAACATACTTTGTTCTTTTTGGGGAGTCATTGTTGGTGCTTTGTGTGGGCACATAGGCAAAAGTAGCAATAGGGATCATCATATGTTGACTATTTGAAGAATTACTTTTTGCTAATTATTTTAATATCTCTCTTTCTTCCTGTTCCACTTATTCCTTTAGGATCCTTCATCTGTGCCAAATTCAGACAATGCCTTCACTCTATTTTATGTAAAATTTCGAGCTGCTGCTCCAAAAGTTAGAGTAAGTTTGTTGACAGTTATTGACAAGAATATTGATGGTAACCATTTCAGTTGCATAAAAAGAAGGTAATTGAATCATGATATTGACTAGCTCTGGTATTTATGTTTCTTCTTTTTCTTTTAACTGTAGACTCTCATTGAACAAGTAGAGCAACGATCTGAAAAAATACCAGAGTAAGTAAATGGAAGCCGTTCAGTTTTCAGTTGGGGGAGTGTTGTATATTTAAACACTGTTTCCTTCCTGATTGTTTATCGATGGGAACCTGGCCTAGGGCCATGGCCCTGTTTTCTGCATTATGGAAATTTATTTTGATAAAATAGGGCCACATTGAAGGTTTAGCTAGTCAGCTGATGTGGAAAATGGACTGTTCCCTGCCAATTGTATTCCACAGTTAGTGAATAATGCTCTGAGTGAATTTTCTGGAGTAGTTTTTTGCTGCAAAGAGCAGGGTCATGGTGCCTAGTCAGCTTGGCAGAGTACTTGTTTTTTTTTTTTTTTTTTACTATTCATATAAATGTTCCTCTAGTATAGATAATTGAGAGCTGACCTTGCAGTTTTTTAAACATGTTTTAGAAATTTAACTTTTTATGCTGTAATGGGAAAAATATATTTAGGTATTGAATCCAAATTTAGTGCCCCGAATGAAAACTTTATATTTTATGTTTGTTCTCTTTCCGTCAGTATCTACCACAGTGCCTTTTGGAATTGAAATGAATGATATACTTGTGAATCTTAAATGAAATTTAATACCTGAAGTGAAAATATTAAATATTAAATTGAGAAAATTTTTTTCTTTCTGTTAGATACCAACAACTTTTAAATGAAATCCATCAGTGCTACCTTGATCAAAGGGAGCTTCTGCTGGGCCCTAGTATTACTAGTACTGTAACTGAGTTAACAAGTCAGAACAACAGAGATCATTGTGCCTTGGTAAGAATCAAACTTTATCTTATAATTTCTTCTAAGTGAAGCCTCCAAAAGTTTTATCTGTGTAGATCATTTTTGATCTCATATGTAAAAATATGTCAGACTTCTTTTCTCTTTTCTAATCTAGACATATTTATTTAATTTTCCCTGAGCTATAGATAATCTGAATTGCCATTTAACTTTCTCAAAGAGTAGAGAGGTGTGTGTGTGTATATGTGTGTGTGTGTGTGTGTGTATGTGGAGGTAGGGGGTACATGGAAGGAGGCAAACTTATCACATTAAACTAGTTTTCAGGAAATGGAAATAGGTAAATAAACGTTGACCTTTTCAAGATTGTATTTTCTGAACCTTTTAGATGAATGCCACTGGCAGTTAAACTTTAGGTTTTCCTCTTTTTACTGTAGCAGTGTTTCTGCTTGTTGTGATTTTAAGTAAAGGAATGGAAAATTCCATGAATAGGTTTCTTTTTTTGTTTTTTTTAATTTTCTTCCCCTCTCTCCCTACCTCCTTCCCCAAGACAGTGTGCAATCTGATGTAGCCTCTACATATACATTCCTATTAAACATATTTTCACATTAGTCATGTTGTAAAGAAGAATTAGAATCAATAAGAGGAACTGTAGGAAAGAAGAAACAAAACAAAACAGAAGGAAAGAAAGTGCAAATAGTATGCTTCGATGTGCGTTCAGACTCTATAGTCTTTTTTCTGGATGTGGATAGCATTTGCCATCATGAGACTTTTGGAGATGTCTTAGATCTTTGCATTGCTGAGAAGAGCTAAGTCTATCAAAGTTAGTTCTTGAACAATGTGGCTGTTACTGTGTACAATGTTCTCCCAGTTCTGCTCACTTCACTCAGCAGCATTCCATACAAGTCTTTCCAGGTTTTTCTGAAGTCTGCTTGCTCATCATTTCTCTTTTTTTTTCTCATCATTTCTTGTAGCACAATAGAATTCCATTACATTCATATACCACAGCTTGTTCAGCCATTCCACAATTGATGGGCATCCCCTCAATTTCCAATTCTTTGCCACCACAAAAAGAGATGCTATAAATATTTTTGTACATGTGGATCCTTTTCCCATTCTTATGATCTCTTTGGGATACAGCTCTGGAAGTGATATTGCTGGGTCAAAGGGTGTGCACATTTTTATAGCCCTTTGGGCATAGTTCCAGATTGCTCTCCAGAATGGTTGGATTAGTTCACAACTCCACCAGCAATGTATTAGTGTTGCAATTTTCTCATATCTTCTCCAACATTTATCATTTTCCTGTTTTGTCATGTTAGCTAATCTGATAGGTGCAACCTCAGAGTTGTTTTGATTTGCATTTCTCTAATCAAAAGTGATTTAGAGCATTTTTTCATATGGCTATAGATAGCTTTAATTTCTTCATTTGAAAACTGCCTGTTCATATTTGAATAGGTTTCTAATAAAGATCACACTTGAGTTTGGTGATAAAAACTTTCTAATATTAGAAATATTGTATTTCTTTTTAATAATTTGTCACCTTTGTTGATTATAGGTTCGTAGTGGCTGTGCCTTCATGGTTCATGTGTGTCAAGATGAACACCAGCTTTACAATGAATTTTTCACAAAACCAACGTCAAAATTAGAGTAGGTGGTAAATGGATTTTAACATTTTGCTTCCAAGTTTTAATGTGGGGCATTTCAGGGGCCTCACATAAGTTGAGAACTGCCTGTTCTGATGCTCGTAATTGAGTGTCACAGCAAAAGAGAATTATGTTTTTAAATGGCAGAAAGTTTTCATTCTCCTTTTGTGACTAAACATTTAGTGCTGGATTGAGAGGGAGGTGATTGGGACCATTTTCTTCCTGATTCAAGCAATACATTAAAAAAAAAGCTGTTTTCTAACCTGTTTATTATGTACAAATAATAAAAATACTTTTTGATTGGCTCGCTGATTACTTAGAGAGGTGTTGTATTGTGGAAAGAAAGAGATCTGTTAAGAACTAGGAGCCTGGTTTTGGTCTCTGTTCTGCCATTAATTAGCTGGCTCTTAATTTCTCTAACTTCCCTCACTTGCAAATTATGGAGTAGAACTCCGTGTGGAGTTGGTCTCAGAAGTTCCTTCCACATTATAGTGAGGAATGACTTAAGGGTGAAAATGGCTTTCACATATAGAGTGATACCATTTTCATTGTGAAGTCGAATATGAGGAAGTAAATATTATTCTTTTGAAAATATTTTCATTCTATGGAAAAGTAAAAAATGTAGAATAAAATAAATTGCATTTTTTATGAGGACATGGTTTTTAGGGTAGTTAAATTTTATTGGCTTCTAAGCCATGTAAATTGGTTCTAAGCTGTTATAACGTATTTTTAAGATTCCTCAAAATTGCTTTCATCTATCATTGTGGATTATGGATAGGAAAGAATTTTCCAAATGGAGAAAGCTTTTTTATTCATACTTAAATTAAGAATTAAGCTTCTTATTGTTTTGTTATCTTAAGTACTATTATGGTTTCCTGGAAATGTTGCTTTTAATAAATGTCATTCTTTTTTATTGTAGTGAACTTTTGGAGAAACTGTGTGTGTCCTTGTATGATGTCTTCAGGCCACTGATCATTCATGTTATTCACTTGGAGACTCTATCTGAACTTTGTGGAATTCTTAAAAATGAGGTGCTTGAGGATCATGTACAGAACAATGGTAATTTACAAGAAAAAAGCAAATTTTCAATTTTTTTTTATGAGTACGTGAAATAGCAAGTCTTCTACACAGTGTAGATGATGAGTTTTTTGAGTAGCTCTTATACTTAACATTTTGGAAATTTGGTTGATTTTTAAAAATACAACTCTACATAATATTTAGGTTAATTCTCAGTTTATTTTTACAAATCAGTCAGTAGAGTACTGAGCCATGAGATGAGAGACCTGCCACTAACTAGCTTTGTGACCATGGGGAGATTATATAATCTGTCTTTATCTCAGTTTATATATTTATAAAATAAGAAGTTAGATCATTTCTAAGGTCTCTCTCAGTACTTTGGTTCTTTGTGATATGTTATCTGATGGGATCCAGATAGATCTGAATTTGTGTTTCAAAGTGTTGGCAAGAGAGGGCAGTAATGCCTTGATTGCATAAGAAGTTTATTTCTGTTTTGGGCTAATTTGGTAGTAAAATTTGAATGATTACTTTTTTGGGTCTATGTGACATGGATTAAAATTTAGACAAATAATAAAGGAAAAACTTAGTTGACATTTTAAGTACGCTTAAAAATTAGTCTCTTAGGTAGGATTGACATTTTGGATTGGGCATTTTGATACAGTACTTCGTTTCCAAGAAGCTTCCTGAACAGAGAAATTTGGTAAAAGCTAGAGTTCTCACAACACATTATACACAATGTACCTTTTTTCAAATTATGAAAAGGGGAAAGTCATACTTTGGAACTGAAGTATGCATCCAAGTGACAAATTTTGAAGGCATTGCATTTCTCTGTGACTTGGAAAAGCTAATTTTCTTAATGTTGTCCTACCATTTTGGTTGAATACCTCACAAGTGATCGTTTTATTCCTAGAGATTTTTTTTTCCCCTATCCAGGCTGTCCTTAAGAGATGTGATAGGTATGTTGTCCTTAAAAGCATCCTCATCCACTGTCTTGTTTCTCATTTTTACTTTATTCCTTTCTCAAGAAGACATCTGAAACTCAGTATGTATGTCCAGAACACTTCATTATTTCTCCCGCCCCCAAACCCGCTCCCATTCCAAATTTCCCTGTTTCTAAGATGCTACCCTTCTTCCAGTCTCTTAGGGTCATAACCGTGGCATATCCTTGACTCATCACTCTTCCTGATGATCTCACGGATCCAGTCAGTTGCCAGATCTTGTTTTTCTACTTCTATAGCATCTCTTACCTTTCATCATCCCTTTCTCTCTATTCGCACAGCTACTATCTTATTTCAGGCCCTCTTCCCTGTGTTATTGCAGTGGCATCCTAATTGGTCTCCATGCCTCAAATCTCACACCACTCCAGTTCATCTTCTGCCCTCACGCCAAAGTGATTTTCCTTAGGTATAGACCTGATCATGTCACACCCCTTCTTGGTCAGCTTCATGGTTTTCTATTCCCTCTAGAATAAAATATAAACTCTGTCTTTCTAAAAGATAAAACTCTCCACAGTCTTGCTTCAGCTCTCATTACGACCCCATTGTACCTTTCCTCCTCCTCCTCCTACACTCTTCAGTCCAGTTACAGTGGTCTGTTTTCTATTACTCACCTGTCTTCCTCACTTTCCTTTCTTGTCTCGGTGCCTGTCTATCAGTTGTCCCCTTTACCTGCAATGCACTCTCTGCTCCCCTAGTCCTCATAATTTTTTATAATCCCTTTTTATAATTAATTATATAGTTTATAATTAATTAATTCCCTTCACTTATAATTCCCTTTTTATAATCTTTCCTCATCCCCTCCACTGCTAGTGCCGCTCCTTTCAAGCTACCCTGTATTTAACTAGTTTCCCAAAAGTCTTTTCCATCTTTTATAACATCAGAAGTATAATGCTACAAACTTTAAAAAAAACACTTCATTTTTAAAGTTTATTTAAATTTTCTTTTACACTTAGTTTTGTGAATTTTGAGTAAGAAAATTTTCATTTTCACTTTAGCAAGGTAGGCACTCTGTTATGCATTGCATATGTTAAGTTTCTGAATGACGTTTTCTCAAAAGCAGTGGATCGGTAGAGAAGCTACCTTTGTTTGGCCAACTGATTTATCTCCATTGATTGGACTTTTTTGTGGGGAATCACTTTTAAACTGTTGTGTGTGCATTAAGACCTCATTCTTTGGATTATTTTAAGGCTAGGACAAATGTATTCTTTAAGTCACTGAGCAGCATCTGCTGATGGAAGTTTTAACAAACTTGGAAAATCAGAGTGATGTATACCACATCACAGTTGTATACATGGTGGTCGTGTTGAATTTTAATAAGAAATTAATATTTAAAACATTTAAATTAAGTTTTTAAGTGTTTTTTGTAAGTTTATAGCATTTATACTTTGAAATTATTAAAGCTTGAGACTGCATTAAGACTTTTATGACATGCTGTATTTTGTATTTATTTGTATTCATCCTGTATGTACTTCTGTTTGTCCTTATTGTCTCCCCTTTTAGAATATAAATTCCTTGTATGTAGGGCTTCTTTCATTCATCATATTTGTATCTCAAGTGACTAGCACAGAGTAGCCAAGTGACTGGCAAATAATAGGTGCTTTATACGTAATTGTTAATTGCTTGATTCTCTTTAAGGAGTTTAAAGTACAAATGCTATTAGACTAGGAGGCAACTTGAGTTTGAGTCCCTGCTCTGTCATTAACTAGGACACTGAGCTTCTTTGGTCTTCTGCAAAATGAAGAGAACAGCAACTTTTCTGTGTATTTTAAGAGTTGATAAGACAATCAAATGGGGTATAAGAGAGCTGTGAAAGGCAATAAAATGCTGTTTAGGTGCAAAGCTGTATTGTTACTAAAAGAATGACTTTTCACTACATTTGTGTAAGGAGGTCTGTCAGCCAGTTTAATCACTTTTTAAAATAGTTAAGGATATTCAGTGACTTTCCTTGAGGTCACTGGAGTGAGGCATAGCAAAAGGGAATAGAACCATAGTCTTTTGAAAGAGGTTTTCTGCCAAATGGTGCATATTGTTTATCTGAATGATTTAGTAAATTGTTTTAGAAATTTTCATTTGTCTTTATCAGCTGAACAGCTTGGGGCATTTGCAGCTGGAGTAAAACAGATGTTGGAAGATGTACAAGAACGACTGGTCTATCGGACTCACATTTACATTCAGACTGACATCACTGGCTACAAACCAGCCCCAGGAGACCTGGCTTATCCTGATAAGTTAGTCATGATGGAGGTAAGACTTTTAATTTATTCTTCATTTCATTTTTTAATGTAGTAGCTTACCATGAGATAGGCTTTTTCCTTTTAGTTGTCACACAGATGTACTGTAAAGGTAACCCTGATATTAAGTATATGAAATCAGATTCTAAAAAAATAACATCAGGCTGTTTGAGTGAGCTCAGTAGAAATCTTCTAGACTGGATTGTCTTCCTTCCAACGTGTTTTTATGCTTTTTTTGCTCGGTTCTTCCCTTAACACTAGGGAACATACATTTCATCCCAGAACAATTCAGTGATCCATGTGATTGCTGGCTCCAGAAATTCTCTGACCTGCTGTGTACGCGGCATTGGTAGAGAAGCAGTCTTGTGGATCTGTAGAAGTCACCACTTTGCTAATGAGAGAGTGTTGCCAGTTCTGCATGGCCACAAGGACCATGGCTAGCAGTCTCTCCTTGTGTAGGGAGAGGGAACATTCTCTCCTTCCTGTAGATCACTCGAGTTTATAGAAGCTTATCTCTCCTCCAGCCCTGAGCTCCAGTGACTCCCTCTTTGAGGATCACCTATAAACCCTTTTGTTTGGCATCAAAAGTCCTTCATAACATAGCCCCTTCCTGCCACCCCAGTCTTCTTCTGCTTTACTCCCTTCCACTCGTTCTTATGATCTTGTACCACTGACCTACATGTAATACTTGAACATGACACTCTACTGCCAGTTTCCATTTGCATTGGCTCCCCTTCCACCCCCATGTTTGGAATGCTTTGCCTTCTCACCTTTACCTCTTAGATCTTCTTGGCTTCCTTCAATACTTGGCTCAAATCCTACCTTCTGCACGTAATCTTCCTCTGTGACTCCAGCTTCTCACACCTTCCCTTTTGGATTTTCTACTCTCTATATGTCTTGTTTGTATGTATGTATGTATGTGTGTGTGTGTGTGTGTAGCTATTGCCAATCGTATCCCCCATTAGACTGTGAGGGCAGGGACTATTTTTTCCTGTGTTTGTATGCCCAGGTACAGTACCTGGATCAGGAGTGGGGAACCTGTGGCCTTAAGGCCACATGTAGAGACACCAGCATAAATGAAAGGAAAGATAATCCCTGTCCTCAGGGAGCTTAAGTTCCAATGAAATGACATAAAAGGGAGTTGAGTTGGGATTGGTGTGTACTGGAGTAGTCTGAAGCGTGGAAGTGGAGCTAGAAAGGAATGATTGATGGCAGGCCTGGGCCCTAGGAAGGAGGCTGAGGGGAAGAGGGGTCTTTGGGGTAAGGAGGCCACAGTGGGGGAGGGAATTTCCAGAGTAGGAAGGCAGCAGCTGAATCAGGTGAAAAGGTGGTGAAGTACAAGAGTCAGAACTAAGGCTGGAGAGGAAAGGATCATAAAGGTTGGTGATTTCCACATCTGTTTCCAGAACCTTTGTGAAAATCAAGAACCTTCTCTTATTCCTTTGTCAATTAGCATTAGTTTGAAAGGTGACTTGGAGATAGAGCTACAGAGTAGGATTTGAATGGCTAGGAAGGAAGGATATAGAGTAGGATTTGGATGGTTAGGAAAGAAGGAAGAAGGTCTTCTGGTTTTGAGGAGCTCTACTGCAAGAGAAGAGAGGCTACTGCAAGAGAAGAGAGGCAGTAATAGGTCTGCTGAATAGAGCCACGTGCTCATGTAGAGGAGTATAATAGGCTAATCAAATTAGATAAGATTTCTCAAGTTTGCTACAATATAGTAGGGGAAATTATTTTCTTACATATACTTAAGTCTGAAAAAACCCTAAATTTGGGTGTGAAAGCTGTATGTTTAGCATTATAACAAGAACATAACTTGCTAGAATTTAAACTGAGGGGAGAAGAGAAATCTCCAGAACCTGAATATATTCTTTACTCTGAAAGGAGTTTGCTTATAGAGACTTTTTAAAAGCTGTGTAACTCCAATGCCCATGTAGTTTTTAAATGACACTGAACATGTAGAAAATAGTCCACTAAAGTTTTATCTGAAAATGAAATATTTTTTGAGAAAATAATTTTGAGAAAACAATAAGTGTACCCTTATTAACATCTTTTGAACAGGCACTTTCAGCTTAGGAAAAACAATGGAAGAGAACATATCCATAGTGTAGGAGATGAATAAACCCCCCTAGCAGATGAGTGTTTCATATATAGATTTTGAGAAGGAAAGTCGGGGCTAACAGTAGTGCTTAAAAGAATTATATTGAATAATATGAGGGGAATTATAGACATTACATGGAGGTGGGGGACAGGAGGCCCCATTCAGGGTTTCCGTTCACCGTTCACTTGACCAGTTATGTCCTGTTCTCTTTCAGAGCTGTTTTTGTCTGTAACTTTGGCACTGTGCTACAATGTAATATTGAGAATTGAGCATTGAGCAATGATAGTTTTGTATTGCTTTAACCAAACACTCTTCTCACTTGTATGTTCTAATGACTTTTGGTGCTGCTTGGATGTCGCTGAGGTATCATAATATATCACTATGCCTGTGATCCAAGAGGATTGTATCTTATCTGAATTTGGTCATTCCCATTGTCCTGATACAATGCTTTGAACATCACAGTTGCCAAGTAAATGTTTGTTGATTTGAATTGCGTATTTGGCAGATACTGTTTCGTGGAGAAATACCATAAATGTCATATACCAGTTTACAGATTTTCAAAGAATTAGATCAGGATCTTGTAGTGCTTTAAGGTTATTATGAACATTATTTATAATTTTGTTACAGATATTAAGAGTGTCAGTTACTGTTGAGTTTTTCGTGCAATACCAGACTTGGTGGTGGTGTTGGGGGTGATAGACAGACTAGGTTGAATACTTGAAGTCTAAGTGAGATTTTAGCCCATGTCCAGTGTTCCCTCCCACTGTGCCATGCTGCCTTGCCAATAAAATACGTGATTTATTTGTGGTGCAGTGTTGTTACTGGATCAAGTGGGAGATGATATGTATGAAAGTACCTTGAAACCCGCGTACTTGTTCAGTTGATCATCATTTATTAATAGCTTATTCTCCGTCAGTACTGTGCAAGACACTGGGGTTACAGAGACAAAATTGAAAAGTCTCTGCCCTCAAGGAGCTTTCATTCTGTAAGATGAGACTTTATGTATATATGTAAGAATATACAGAATTGATACAGAGTAGTGTTGGGAAGGAGGCCACTAGCACTTACGGAATCAAGAAGGGTTTTATAGAACAAGAATTTTGTAATCACCTGCTATGAGCTAGGCACTGAACTTACTGTATCTTTCTTTCCGTGTGAAAATGGGATGAACTTGGGCTTTCATCTACTGAGTGATCATATGTTTAGTATTTTGGGCAGGCTGTATTGATATAATTTTTGGTGTAGATATCTCACTTGCAGGAGAATAAGTTTGATTTGTGTTTCCTGTGGTAGGTGTGTTCAGCCATCCATACTCTTATTTTAAAAATATAGTTTGTTTGCTTTTTCTTTTTAATCACAGTAGGTGTCTCCACTTTCTCTCCTCTCATTCTCTTCTTAAGCCCTTACAGTCTGGCTTCCGGCCTAATCACTGTACCAAGACTATTCTCTCCAAAGTTGCTCATGACCTCTTAGTTGCCAAACATGGTGACCTTCTCTCAGATTCATTCACCTTAACTTCTCTGCAGTCATTTTGCACTCTTCATCACTCTCTCTTTGGTGTTTTCTTTCTCTAGGTTTTCAGGACACCGTTCTCTCCTGGTTTTCCTCCTACCCATCTGACCACTCTGTCTCCTTTGCTGGATCCTCCAGATCATATCCTGTGATTGTAGATGTCCCTCAGACTTCTGTTCTGGACCCTTCTTTTCTCACTTGGTGTTCTTATCAGCTTCTGTGGATTTAATTACCAGCCCTATGCTGATGATTCTCAGATCTACCTTTCCTGTCCCAATCTCTCTGTTGACCTCCAGTTTCGCATCTCCATCTGCCTTTTTGCCATCTTGAACTGGATGTCCAGTAGACATCTTCAACTCAATGTGTCCAAAATGGACTTCAATTATTCCCCCTAAATCCTCCCTGCCATCTACCTCCCTGTTACTGTAGGGGGTAACGCCATCCTCCCAGTCTTCAGGCTCACAACTATCACTCACTCCCATATCCAAGGTGTTTCTAAGACCTACAGATTTCACCTTTATAAAATCTCTCTAATCTGCTTCCTTCTGTCCTCTGACGCTGCCAACACTCTGATTTAGGCCCTCATCACCTCATCCCTGGAATATTACTATAGCCTGCTGGTGGGTCTGCCTGCTTTAAGTCTCTCCTCACTTCAACCTATCCTTCATTCAGCCACCAGAGTGATTTTCCCAAAGCTCTGGTCTGATCATGTTTCCCCCCCCCACCCAGTAAACTCCAGTAGCTCCCTGTTGCCCCCAGAAACAAACGCACAGTACTCTGGCATTGAAAGTGCTTCATAACCTAGCAGCCTTCTATGTTTCTAGTCTTTCGGCCTCACTGTTGAACACTTTGATCTAGTGATGTTGGCTTCCTGGCTATTCCACAAACAAGACACTCCATCTCTCAGCTCCAGGTATTTTTTTCTGACTGTCTCCGGTGCCTGGAATGTTCTCCCTTCTCTGCTCTGATTACTGACCTCCCTGGTTTCCTTTAAGTCCCAGTTAAAATCTCACCTTCTACAGGAAGCCTTCCCCAACCCCTCTTAATTTCAGTGCTTCCTTCTTTCAATTTTTTCCTCTATTTTTATCCTCTATATTTATGCTACATATAGCTTGCTTTATATATGTATGTGTTTTGATGTTATTTCCCCCCATTAGACAGTAAGCTTCTTGAGAGTAAAACTGTCTTCTGCCTCTTATCCCCAGGATTTATAGCACAGTGTCTGGCACATAGCAGGAGTTTAGTAAGTATTTATTGGCTGAAGGTACAGGATGGGTATTTCAATTTGAACCCTATTTTGTAACAAAGAAATAACAAGCAGAAATACCCAATAATTACATCTGATAGAATGGACAACATTCTTTGCTAGTAGCCACTGGTCTGTTCTGTGAAGAAGTGGGGAAGGGTATGGTTCATTATCTGTTTTCTGAGAACTTTATTTAGGTTTTGCAGTTACCCAGAATTTCAGTTTCCTTCAAATTTTTTCATTTACATTATTTTAGTCATTGTGTATGTTGTTCTTTAGGTTCTGCTTACTTCACTTTACGTCAGTCCATATAAATCTTACCGTATTTTTCTGAATTTTTCATATATATCATTTCTTATGGCACACTCTTAGTCCCTTTCATTCACGTACAACAGTTTTTCTTCTACTTGTTTCCCAATTACCATATACCCATCTTTGTTTTCAGTTCTTTGCTTTCAAAAATAGTTCTGCTATGAATATTTTGGTATATATTGCATCTTTGTTCCTGAAGTAGAGTGTTTGCCCTTGAGTGGAATTGCTGAGCCTAAGGGTACAAACAGTTTAGTCGTTTTTATCTTGCATTATTTTCCATTGCTATTGAGAATGGTTGGATCAGGTTACAGTTCTATCAACAGAATATTGTTAGTGTGCCTTTTTTTCCTCACAGCCATTCTTACATCAACTTTTTTTTTTTTGGTCATCTTTTGCTGATTTTTAGGGGGTAACCTCAGAGTTGTTTTGACTTTCTTATCTTTGTTATTCATGATTTGGAACAGCCTTTCATATGGTTGTTAGTAGTTTGCAATTCTTTTGAAAACTTCTTATCTTTTGGTCACTTATCTGTTGGGGAATTGCTCTTAGTTCTTGGGTTGATCTCTTCTCTGTCTTGGCTATCAAACTTTGATTAGTGATATTTGATGCAAATGTTTTTCCCACTACTGTGCAAAAACTTTTTATTTATTTGTTTTTTATGATCACCTCTATTCATTAGATAAAATCTTCCTTCTCCTTGTGAAACATAAAAATAATTAGAGAATAAACTTGTGTTTCTGGGATTTTCTAAGTATTCTATCATGACACTTGCAGATTGGGTTAACTTCTTTTTTTCAAAGTCCATACACTTAATTTGGTTCCCTTCTCTATAGCTAGCATTACCAGAATTATACAAAATAATAGTGTGAGAGTAGGCATCTTTGCTTTACTGCTGTTTGTCCTAGGAAAGCTTATGGTGTTGCTCCCTTGTAGATAACACTAGTTTTTGGCTTTAGATCAGGTTTTACTATCCCTTACTTTTTCTCCTAGTACCTCTGTGAAAAACAGCCATCTCTGAGATAGTTGGCGTAAGAATAGAGGTGAAATCTGTGGGTCAGGCAGTTTTCCTATGTTCCTTGGCAGTAGATCAGCAGCTTTCTTCCTGTTCTAATTTGCTTTGTATATCATTATTAAATGAAAAAGCACTTATTAAATACTTATTATGTGCCAAACACTCAACCTCCCTAAACCACATTCAGTGTAGTTTGTTGGGAACATCACTATTAACCCAGTAGTTAGGGATCTGTGCGTACTGCAATTTATTCTTTTTAGGTGCTAGAGAAGAGGTGAAGCAATCATGTGTTGCCTTTATAGGGTGTTTAGAAAACTGTAAACATAAGTATGATTATAGCAGTTTAACTTTAAAGAAAACAGTTGCTTTGCATCAGAACTTCTAAAACTTTGCGTATTAAAATTACCTTCATAGTGGGGGGGGAAATTAGATTTTGGATTGTTCGACTTTATGCTTACAGAGTATACTTTTTAATTTTGCCGTGTTTCATATTTGCATGTTTAGTTTACAAACTTAAAATTGGAAACTATATTTTTTAGATCTGTTAGGTGTATTTAATGAGACTTCCGCAGATTGAGTCAATGTATTTGGATTTTGAAATTAAGTAAAATTCCTGTATATTTTTCTGAGAGAATAGTGATGACATCTGTATGACTTAACTTTTTCTTTTTTTTTTTGTTATTTATGATATTATTTATTTTATTTTTTATTTATTTCCTACTCTAAGCCAGTTTATGTTACTGTCATACTTTTTGTATAGTAACAAAACAGACTATCCAATGTGCTGAGCTTTGCTAAATGGTGTGTTCCTTTGTCTTTTCTACAGCAAATTGCACAGAGTTTAAAAGATGAACAAAAGAAGGTACCCTCAGAAGCCTCATTTTCGGATGTTCGGTTAGAAGACACACAGTCCAACAGCCTGAATAAACTCGGTATGTTTGGAAACATATTTGGTGGTTTCTTTGTCAGCAGAAGACTGAGGGAGCTAAGTGACCAAGCAGCAGCAGCAGCAGCAGCATGACGTCATGAGAAGAGCCCTGGCTTTGGACCTCAGCATCCTTATTATTACTGTTACTGCTTGGGTGTGTCAGAGAGATGGGTCGAGGGTAGCAGCTGGGCATCATCCTTGACCGCTCTGCAGTGCTCTGAGCCCACACACTAAACTGAGAAGCACATCAGTACACAACGAGGCTAACAGCTAACTGAAAATATTTATGTAGTCACTTCAACAAACCTTTGTTTCAAGGGCTCATTGCTTTTTGTGGTTTGTCTTGAAGAGGTGATTCTGCATGAATCAGAATTAACATGTAAAAATTGCTTATAGCTTGCGATCTTCTAAACATCCACTACTCTAGAATTTTTCTAAAACTTTTCTAGCCTTTCAGTAGCATTATTCAGCCTGAGAGTTGGAAAGATGATATTTCAGAGTGACTTTAAAAAGACCTATAAAATTTGAAGTTAACGTGATTGGTGACACGCAGTGTTCGTTCAAAAGTGCCAGATATCCCCATAGCCAAGGAAAAGCCTTGCAGTGTGCTGTGAATTTTATGAAACCAGTGCCATTCTATGAGATTAGCAGTAGAATTAATACTGCCTAAGACATCTAGCTTCCTCAGCCCCCTGTCTCAGGATCTCTAGCTGCCTACAAGGTTTGGCTCTCAGGGCCTTTCTTCTTTTCCCCAGTTGTTAGGATCTTTACCTTACCTCATGCTATGTTGTATATATTTTGTATTTACTTAAATCTGTGTATAGATTGTTTTTGTTCCTCTGTAGAATGTCAGGGCAGGGACTGGTTTTGTTTCTTCTTTCTATCTTCATTGCCTAACACAGTGTGTGGTCATAGTAGGTGTTTAATAAATGCTGTCGAATAAATGTAATAACACTTAAAAAAAATACATTCTCATAATAGCATACTATTGTCTCTTTTTTATTTTCGAAAATTGTCCATTTCTCATCCATTTATTTATATGTATATGACCTTTTCAGCAGAGCCTAGGAAAAAGCTTTTGTGAGCCACAGACAAGGTTTGAAGATTGCATTTGCCCCTGTGTTACTGCCAGTGGCCAACTTCTTAGTGGTTTGGTTGTCACCAGTAAGTGACTAGTGACTTAGATAAAAGTCCCTGCCTGGGTAACTTGGAAAACAGAGTTTTGGGGCATTTAAAAGTATCCCTTATTGTACCCCTCCCTGGTCCCTTTTGCATATTGGGATCTATGTTGCCTATGGCTGGTTCTAATTCTTATTCAGCTTTGAAAATAGATATTGGCTTATGGCAAATGATAATTTATGAAGATTGACTCATTAAGACTATTGAACTCATTAATTTTCAGTGTACTTTTGGGGAGAAAAGTGTTCCAAGAGTGGGGGACAATTTGTGGGCAGTGTATTTATCATGAATCCTGTATGTTTTCATGAATGTTTCATTTTAATATGTTAATACTGACATAATTTGCCATTCCTTGGTACAGTTGCTGATTAAAAATGAAACTTTGTTCTAATTTGCATTTCGTGTTAGCCTGAGAACAAATGAAGCTCCCTTAAGTGTCTTATTACGTGATTCTTCTAAGACAGACATTCACAATTAAGAAATTTGAGTGGCTGTTTTATGTTTGGACCGTAGGCACAGGAGACTCTCTTAATCCTAGACCACAGGCCACAGTTTCACCAGCGGATCTTCATGGAATGTGGTATCCTACTGTTCGAAGGACTCTCGTATGTCTCTCTAAGCTGTACAGATGCATAGATGTATGTATGGAAACTTTAATCTCTTTATATTTCATATTTCCTGCCATTTGAAATCACTGATTTTGAACTTTGTTCTCAGAGCTTAGAGCAATATTTTGTCAGTATCATAACATCCTAGGGTATTGGGCATCAGGAGGGCCATTTAGTTTTCTTCTCAACTTTTTCGTTTTTAGATGAGGAAACCAAAATATATGTTGAGACCTGCCTGAAGTTACATAACTAGTTAACAGAACCAGGCTTAGAATCTAAGTCTTTTGAATCCCTGTCCAGTATTCTTTCTATAGCTTTTGTTTCTTTTCAGCTCTGTATATTTATAGTCACAGAAATCCACGTAAAAGAGAATTACTTTTTCAGACTCATCTATCTGATTTAAATAGTTAGAAATAATGCTACCAATTTAGACCCAAATGGAACTCACCTTGAAACAGCATTTTCAGCAGGTAGCTCTTAAAACCCCAAATTGTTCAGTATTCAGAGATGAGTAGGAGGTTTAGTCACATATTTTTGCAGGTAGCCAACTTAATTATTTTAAAACATTCTGTTTAATGAAGTGATTGCAGTTCTTCAAGATTCACTTTATTTAATGCTATAATCTACAAAACAGTAATAATTTTTAAAAATATAAAATAACATTTTTATATATTTAAATTTATAGTTACATATGTTGACATCAGTCTCTGTCACATTTAAAATAAAAAGACTTAGTTGATGACCTAGTCATAGAAAGAAATAGTTGGGCAAGTTCCATTGGTGCTTAAGAATAATGTGTGTGAAGAGTGAGTAGATTCCTGGCTGGTAGGGGCTTCCCGTGATCACCTTTATTCCTTGGAAATGTCTGAGGGTTTAGACTCCCTTAAACTGGGGCAGGTACAGAGTTGTTCCATGGGAGTAGAATGGAAAAATGGTCTAATTATATACCTCTTCACCCCCATAATTCTTGTTGTCTATGATTGGTGGTCTTGGAACACTGTTGGAAATGTCTTTTTTCCTAGCTTCTGGGTCTTTTCTGGAACTGGAATCAGATCATTTCTACTGTGTTAGAGATGCCCAGGTTTCTTGCTGACGATCCTTTCCAGTGAGAGGCTTGGGTATTTATATCCTCACCCATCTTCTGTGATAGGGTGGGAAGGAAGAGTCAGAAAAGGGATGTTTGTATGGTTATTGACAGAGTTGGCTATCAGGTATTTTGCATTGGAATCCATGCAGCTGCATTTACATATTTGTTTGTGGAAATAAAGGATGCCTGCTCACTGGAGGTTGGAGGTTGGAGGACAGCCAAGTGGTGGAAATCTTTGCTTGAGGAATGAGTAGAGAGTTTTGTCTCTAGGAGTAGATCACAGCTGGTAGCTCTGTAGCTCTTGTTAGCTGCAGGGAACTCTGATTCCCCTCCTTCTTCTCACATCACCATTACCCCTTCTTTATAGCTGAGCGCTTGCAAGAGATACTAGTGAGGAAAAGCACCTTCTGTTGAACTTAGAAAATGACTCACTACTTAAATAATTACTTAAGTCATTCCTTTAAATCAAATTTGGTTTTCCTATCAAACCAGTTTCAGGGATTTTATTCCGGGATAGATTTGTATTCTCTTTGTTAATTGGAAGAAATAGTACCATGCCATAGAATATATCAATTATTAAATGTTACACACTGCAGAATCAGACTGTTAGAGTTGAAGGGACTTAATCAGATAATTAAATTCCTTCCTTTAATGGAAAAGGAAATGGAAACCCAGAGATGGAGAATGGGTTGCCCAAGATCTCGTAGCTAGAGAGTAGTATAGTGGAGAACTTGAGTCCAGGATCTTTTAGACAGTTATATTCAAATGTCTCATCCTTGTCATTCATTTTAAAAATCAGGTGCTGGAGGAAAGTTTTTTTTTTTTTAAAACTCCATATTACATTTTCTTGTTTTTTAATGTTGTATCAATGCTTATAGCCTTTTTTTTTTACTCCACCAGAGGGCAGTGTTCCAAGGATTATCTCAGGAAGCCTTGTCAGCTTGCATTCAGTCATTACTGGGAGCTTCAGATTCAATCTCCAAAAATAAGGTTTGACAAAAAGTGTTAGATGAAAATTTGTGGTCCTTAATGGTGTTGTGGAACATTACACATTCATGTGCAGAGACAGAAGCTACCAGTCATCTGACTGTAGAATTTAGTCCCTTGTCAGACTATGCTGCCTGTGTGCCCCTTGGGAAGAACGAGAATGTTTCATTGTAGGGCTGCCCTAAAGACAGTGTAATAATACGTATGTAACCATGGTGTTTAAGAGCAGCATTAAGAGAACCTGCTCAGCCAGGGTGGTACATTAGCAGAATTCTCTTGGCTAAAACAGTAGGAATCATTTTTTAAAATCCAAATCTAATTGGGTATTGATAATGATAGTATAAATTAGAAATAACTGCCTTTTCTTTTTCTTTGCAGAGATTTCTTTTTCAAAATGTAATTAGCTTGCATACTAATCATTTGCCCACTTTCTTTGAATATTGTGAATCCCATAGTATTGAAGCATCTGTTTACATCTCTAGCTATTGGGAAAATAGGACTGGAAAAGTTCTGCATTACTCTAGCCCATGACTATAGCTTTCATGGAGCAGCAGCAGTTTTAGAAAGCTGGATGGGACATTTAAACTTTCTGAGTTTACTCAGGGTTTTCTCATGGGGTTAGTTAAGGATTGTTCTCTGCAGTATTGGAGTAGTCTTTCTGAAACCCAGGGTTCCATCCGGACGATTTCTCTGCCACCATTGCTCTTCCCTACTTCTCCTTTTGTTCCTTGGACATTTCCAGCAAGAAAGGGATGGATATATGTCTGGCATTGCTACCTTGGTCCATCCCTGTACATGGCAGTTATTTCAAGTATATAGGGAACTATAGTGATTCTCTTCCCTCCTTGGAGTTGTGGCTTCTTTTCCAAGCCCTTCCATGCCTCACAAGCATCTTGTTCTATCTTAATTCCAGACTTAACATTTTCAAGGTTTCATGTCAGCAGAAAGTAGTATTGCCCCTCCCCCAAGATGTTGGATATGTTAGACCAGCCCTATTGTCTTCCATGTATGTTCATTCCCACCTTCTTATGTTAGGGAACTGGGGATTAAGATTTTGACAAGTGTACAAGGAGAGGATAGAGGATAGGTTTTTAGACAGACAGTTAAGATTTAAACAATTTATGTCTTAAGTTGGAACCATTCATATTTTTTCTATCCTAATTAGTAGGCTATAAGTGACACTGGCCTCTCATTTGTCTCTACCACAGACCTATTACTACAGGTAAAAGAAGGACCTTGTATTTTCTGTTTCCCACATTTTAAGCTTATGTATATCTTAAGCTTATGTATATCATTGCCATGTCTGTTCCATGTTTCTGGTGTAAGGGGCTTAAGTGGATGAGCAGACAATCAATTTGATGAGTGTTAACTTTTTTATTTTCATGGCTGAAGTGCCATGTACTTTTTGGTATCTCAACCTTTAAAAAGATGACTTTATAAAAGTAGTTTATGATAGTCTTAAACTTTTTCTTTTTAAAGAAGTTCTTGTCCTTGTATGTTATTTTTTCCTCATGAAGTAACACTCAAAATCTGTTTAAGAAAGCAAATATGCCACCATTTTCTATACATTGGACCGTATTAGCTTTGTAAAATATGCTTTTAAATTCCTTAAGTTTCATCTTAATAAGAATTACTTTTAAAAGGGAACAGATCTTAAAGAAATAAACCCAGTATTTCCATTGCTTAGAATAATATCTGGTATGTACCAAACTTAATGAACAAATGCTTGATGGTTGATTGATTTCCTGTTTACCTGACATTGCATAAAAGAAAACACAAAGGATCTTAGCTTGTTTTGTGCTGAAAATGACTGTGGAATGGGGGAGGAGAAGTGGATAATTTTTTCTTTTTTACTTTAAGCCCTGAAAAGTTAAACTAATTGCTTATAAAGGAAGAATAATATGCTTTTTCTGTTACGTTGTTTCACTAGAGATTATCTCCCAAATTTACATTCCTGCTTGATTAACACCAATAGTATATAGACTCCCTTTACATAAAAAACAGACTACGTTATGTATCCCTGAAGAATCTGGCCTGTGCTTTGAAAGTGAAATTGAATTACAAAACTCCATGAAGGAAGGGATGCAAGGAAGTTCAAGAGAAGCACTGTGCCGTGAATGGATAATCCAAAGTGGGGAACACACCCAAAGTCTTTAGCTTAGAGTTTTTCTTTTTATACTTATGGACC
>NW_020954580.1:26192001-26222762 GCF_900497805.2 Vombatus ursinus | reverse complement strand
CACCCAAAGTCTTTAGCTTAGAGTTTTTCTTTTTATACTTATGGACCTGACCCTGGATAGCGCACCCAAAGTCTTTAGCTTAGAGTTTTTCTTTTTATACTTATGGACCTGACCTTGGATAGCGCTTGAAACAAAATAAAGAGAAACATTGTTGCAGAGGTCTGAGGAGAAATTGGAAAGATATCCTGTCTCCCATAATCACCTCCTCTGTTTCCAAATTCATGCTGGGTGTTGGGAGTGGGTGGGGAATGTTTTTGTGTGTGTGTTTGCATATATATACACAAATGTATGCACACATACATACACACATGCCGTGTCTCAGCTGCATTTAAAGTATAAATTTAAAGCTGGTGGTTCTCTTTAAATTTGTTGTTTCATACCTTTTCTGGGCAGGAAAGTAATTGCTTTGTTTTTAACAGACTTCTTTTCGTGTTATTGGATTAGAAAGACTTAAGCAGTGTAGATTTCAGTAAGAGTTTGAGGGCAAGATTTTCTCATATAATTTTCAATAGAGAGAAAGTTTAGGGATTCACAGAGGTGCTACAGAACTGTAAGATTTAGGCTAAGGGCTCCAAATCTAGGTAGGAATAACATTTATTAAAATGTATTACCTTTGTTATAGTCACCTACGTGTAATCTCTGCTTTTGTATTTCTGCTTAACCTATGGTGCTATGCATTTTCCCCCTTTTGATTTAGACCCAGGTTGATGGACAGCTTTTCTTAATTAAGCATCTTTTGATTCTTCGTGAACAAATCGCTCCATTCCACACTGAATTCACCATTAAGGAAATTTCCCTGGACCTTAAGAAAACTAGAGGTACTTCATTGTCCTGGCTGGTGTAGTTGGGCAGATTGAACCTGTCCAGATATGTCAGCATAGGCTCTAGGCTTATTTTATGTTCATCTGCAATGTTTTTGCATGCTTGCTGAACGTATTACTTGCTTGTTCTCATTTGGGCTGCAGACATTCTAATTGCTTCTCATATGGCATAACATC
This sequence comes from Vombatus ursinus, assembly GCF_900497805.2. Lineage (NCBI taxonomy): Eukaryota > Metazoa > Chordata > Mammalia > Diprotodontia > Vombatidae > Vombatus > Vombatus ursinus. Next base: position 26,221,764 of record NW_020954580.1, on the reverse strand, counting down.
CTCTTAGAAAGGAATAACATCAGACCATTTCTGTTTATTTGATGCCAATACACCCTGTTGAAAAATGTAGGGAAAACTCTCATTTGTTTTTCTACACAGTACCAAAGAGATGGTTTGGCTGATTTGACTGAATAATCAGCTGGTCACTTTAGTGGAAATCTAGGGAGGTGGTGTGAGTCACTGGAGGGAGCACTGGTTGAGGAGCCCAGAGAGCTAGCTCCTCGTTCTGGTTCTGCCACCTTGGGCAAGCCCCTCTAAGCTTTTACCCTTCTGTAAAATAGGGATGAGGATAATGGTAGTGCTGCGTAACTCATAATATTGTTGTAGAGGTCCAATGAGATTATGAATCTGAAATGGGATGATGTGTTTGAAAGTGCCCGACAAGTTGATTCCATTCTGTAGAGCCAGACTTTTATTCAGTACTTAGCATGAACAGTGTCATGCTAGGTTAGAATCTATTAATCCAGCAGTTTTTATTGAACAGTACTGTGAAGCAATGGTTTGTGGACATAGATATACAACAGATTTCTCTAATAACCTATCAGTTTAAACTTTCTTGACACTATAATATTTATAGTTTCAGCTTATTTATATTCTTTGGATAGCAAGTTATTTAAGTTCGCTGTTATATTAACTAGTCAAGGAATAAAGCTTTTTTTTTTTTTGACAAACTTGCCTATATTCCTCAATAAACATATTTTTGAGCCCTTGCTACAGTAGCAAGGCACTGTGCCAGATACAAGTTAATGGAGCAAGGCTGTGTGAGAGACAGAATTGGAATCAAGGGAAGGAAAGAGGAGGGGTGTGAATAAGCATTTATGAAGTGCGTGCTTTGTGCCAGGCACTGTGCTAAATGCTTTACTAATGTTATCTCACTTGTTCTTCCCCAAACCCTGTGAGATAGATGCTATTATGGTCCCTGCTTTATAGCTGAGGAAACTGAGACAGAGGTGAAGTGACCCACTTATTAACTGTTTGAGGCTTGATTTTAAGGTCTCCTAGGTCTCCTTGACTCCAGGACTAATGCTCTATCCACTGAGTGCCTAGCTGCCCTTGGGCATAGGTAAAACAGTTAGCCTCAGGAAGGAAGACCAGTCCTTCCTCTGAGATGAGAAGGAAGGAGCAGCAATATGTAAAGATACAGAGTTTTGAGGTGTGGAATAAAGAGAGTTAAAGAAACTTAGTTGGAAAAAACCTGAGAGCTCATAATTCAATTTTTGTGTAACTAGGAATATCTTCTCCAGCATCCCTGAGCAGGGGTCATTCAGCTTTTGCTTAAAGATACACAGTATTTGGGGACTTGAAATCTTAAGAGACAGTGCAGAATGTTTGTGGATAGCTCTAATTCTCTTATCAGAGGATTGGTTAGTCATTCATGCATTCAATAATTCATTTATTCAACTACAATCCATTTTCTAGGCTGTAGGGCAGATACATAAAGCTAATTTTGATAAGATTCCTACCTTCAGCTAAAATCTAGCAAAGAGATACAGCACACATGGAAGTGTGTAATGCTGTTTGACAGATACACAGTAATTACATAAAATATGTTACGCCCGTGAAACAGATACAGAGTGCTGTAAGAGGTCAGAGGAAAGATTACTTGTAACTGGGAAGATTTGGGAAGGCAATTCGGGATGAGATGGTAAGGGAGGTAGATGTTGAAGGATGGGGATAAGATGTCAAAAGGTAAAAGTTGGAAATGTGGGAAGAGGCCTTTCTAGGTGTGAGGAATTGCTTATGAGTGAAAGCTTGCAAGTAGATATTTGTGAAAAATATATGGAGTCTCTGGTTTGGTTAGAGTGTAGACAGAACATGTAGAATGTCAAACTCAAGTAGAAATGGATCCCTGCAGACCTCACATTGACTTAGAAAACCATAAATGAACATTATCTGTGTTTCATTGTATTTTTATTTATTTTGTTAAACATTTCCCACTTGTATTTTAATCTGGTTCAGACCTCAAGTTTGTTACCTCTGATGGAGTGGATAGTAGTCTGAAAGTTATGTATGTCTTTCTGTCCATTGGAGCATAAACTCCTTGGGAACAGGGACTATATTATTTCTCCCTTTATATTCATAGTTCATAGCATAGTGGAACTTTAAATAACTATTGAAGAAGTTGGCATTGACTGGTTTCCATCTTAGCAAAGGGGAGGTAGGGTCATCTGATGAGAAAAGGCGGGAGGTTGAGATTAATGGGTTAAGCCCTGATATGGGGATTCTACTTATATTTTTGGCATATAATTTGATCTGTTATATTGCAAAATCTTTATTACAAAGTGCTATTTATTGAAGGTTCTGTTATACTTCCTTTTGTCCCTAAATGACTTACTTTCTGATATAATGGGTACCCTTTGTTTCAGGTATTGTAGGTGGGGGAGCAAGCTCATGTTCGTGTTTTTTGTATTCATCATGTCCAGAATAGAGCTCTCCTCTAAACACATCCTTTCGCTAAGTTTCCCCACTTCTCTTAAGCATACTGTCTTTCCATTCACCTTAGTTTGTAGCTTTGGAGGCATCCTTGATTTTGCCCTCCATCTCACTTTCAATATCCAATCTCTTGCCAAGTTTTATTGATTCTCCCTCCATCTCTCTCTCTTTCTCTCTGACTCTTTTTCTCTGTTTCTCTCTCCTTCTATCTCTCTCGCTTTCTCTCTGCTCACATGGTCACCCACCACGATGGTTCAGGCCTTCATCACGCTTATCTAGAACATCACAATAGCCCCTTAGTCAGATTCCTGGCTTCCTCTCTTTCTCATCTCCAGTCCAGCCTCCACGCAGCTGCCAAAATAATCTTCCTAAAGTACACCACTGACCCTGTCTTAAAGCAGAGGTCTTTTGATTCCAGAAGAAACTTCCTTGGCTCCGATTGCCTATAGGATATAACACAAACTCACTAGCTCATCATTTGAAGTCCTTCTTAATCTGGTTTCAGTCAGCCTTTCTGTTTATCATATATTGCTCCCCTTCACTCACTTGGTGTTCTCTGAAGTCAGCAGTGTCTGCTGCCTACTTGCCTTTGCACAGGTTGTCTATCTCCTATTCCTTGAATCAGAAACCTTTCCTTAGACCCTAGGTTGTTAGTGCTCTGTCTTTAATCTCTGCAAATATCTCTTTGTGTGGTATCACCTCATCACCTCAGTAGAATATAAACTCCTTTAGAGCCAGTTTTTAATTTTGTCTCTGGATCCCCAGCATCTAGAATAGTGCCTTAAACATAATAGGTATTTAATAGTTTGTTGGTTGGATTCTCTCTGCTATTATGATTACACAGATTTCTATCAAATATTCAGATTGCATAGTGCATCCCAACCATTGATCATCTTGGGTGACAAAATTATTTCTTTTTATTATTAGGTATTTTAACAATGCTGTTATTGTGAAGGATTTTAATTGATGGGTTTGTGAAGTATAGGATTAACATTTGTACTGTTCTGATTAATCTTCCATTCTTTCTAGCCTGTAAATTGTTGCTATTTGTTTCTGGTTCTTTGCATGATGAATTATTAACTGTAATTAACCCTGAAGTATAATAAACATTAATATCTGTACATTTTGTCAGAATTTGGCTTGGGGCATATTTTTCATAAAACTTAGACATTCAAAATGCAAGTTGATGTTACTTTATTTACTGTAGAAAGAATTCTTTTAAGTAACTGAAAGCTATAAAAAGAAGAAAATAGAACCAAGGAACTAGTTACTGATGTTTTGTTCTGAGTGCTTTCTCCGCTAGAGGAGAAGGGTCAAAGACATAGTGCTGTTGTGTGCCTGAAAAACCACAGGTAGAAATGTTTGAAACTTTGCTTTTTTCCAGTTGGGTGAAGCTAAACTAAGAAATAATCTTTCTGTCATTTTCTATGCTACTATCTTATCTTTTAAGCCTCTGACTTCTCATAACTAACTCTTACAGCTTATTGCATTTGAACATCAATGAGACCTTTAGTACTTTGAGTAGATTCTAGTTACCCTGGAGGTTAAGGGTTAAATATGTCCTTATGGTGTTTTTCCCTGGCTGACACAAAATTTTGTTCTCTTCAATTTCAAATGAATAAATTTTTGTACCAGCCAGAGTCTGTAACTGTGAAGCTGGGTAAGTATTTTTTTTCTTTATCAGCATACAAAAACCAATTTTTACTCTACAGATTAATTCCTCTAAAGGTCATAATGTGGCCGCTGTATAGTTTAGATATCATTGGGAAGTTTTTAATCAAATACTCAGCATTTATTCAATTTTCTTCATTTGGAAATTATCAAATTGCAATTGGTAGTTATTTTTAAATTCTGACTTTTAAAAAATAGAGAAAGACAATCATTCATGTCCATGTCATCCTTATCCTTCGAGTAGAGTTGGTTAAATTGAACTTGGTTTTTTTTTTTCTTTGTGTTTGGTGTTAAGGAGTAGTATTTATTGTCCATTGAAATGGCAAAACATAATCTTTCTTTAGGAACTGTGCTAGCTAAAAATTCCATGTTCATAGCATGGGTAATTTTGTTTCACAGATGCAGCATTTAAAATCCTGAACCCTATGACCGTTCCAAGATTTTTTAGGCTGAATAGCAACAATGCCTTGATAGAGTTCTTGTTGGAGGTGAGAAGTCTATTTATTTTGAGGGGGGGGAAACTACGTTCATTTAAATGTGTGTGATTTCTAGGCACGTAAAAATAGAAGGAAATTGTTGTCTTCTTTTTAAGGGCACTCCTGAGATAAGAGAACACTATCTTGACTCTAAAAAAGATGTAGACCGACATCTGAAGTCAGCTTGTGAGCAGTTTATTCAGCAGCAGACCAAGCTGTTTATAGAGCAGCTGGAGGAATTCATGTCAAAGGTATATGTGTTGCTGCATTTTTGTCATTGAAAAATAATCCTCAATCTCCCCCATGTCTCCTTTTATTTAATCATCCTCTTGTGACACCTTTAGCAGTCAAAGATCGTGAACCATAAGCTTTTGATGTCTTCAGACTGTAGATCTCTCAGCATATTATTATTGAAATATTTTGTCTTGAAGAGTTTGGGATATTTCAGCATTTTAAAGGAAAATCTACAAGTATTAATTAGCTGTGCTAGTTATAATCGGTTTCATGGTTAAATATGCAGTGATTATCCATGTTGTGGTTTTGGATCCATTATTGTTACTGCTGACTGTTTTTCATGAGGATCAGTTGAGGGAACTGGGAATGTTTAACCTGGAGAAGGGAAGACTTAATAAGAGGCAGGATCGCTGTTTTCAAGTATTTGAAGGGCTTTCATGGGGAAAAGGGATTCAATTTGTCCTGCTCAGCTTCATGGGACCAAACTGAGGGCTTGAGGTGGAAGTTGCAGAGAGGCATATTTAAGGTCTGTGTTAAAAAAAACAAAACAGAACTTCTTAATTGTTAAAGCTGCCTCCAAATGGAATGGATTGCCTTAGGACGTTGTGCATTTCCTGTCACTGGAGGGAGGTCTTCAGATAGAGGCTGGATGATCGTTTGTCAGGGGTGTTGTAAAGCGGATTCCTGTGTCATTTGACTTTTGAAGTCCCTTCTAACTATGTAATTCCGTGGTAAAGTGACTCAACTTTTTCCCTAAGAATACAGCTTCTTATAACCTTTAATGGGTGGTTGTTTGCAAGTTCTCTTATACATTGCAGACTCACAGAACTGGACTGGGAGGGACTTCAGAAGACATCTAGTCTAATAATATCTGACTAGGAATTCTCTGAACCACGTTCTTGACAAAACGATGATCTAGTTTCTGTTAGAGCCTTTTGCCTGAATCAGCCCATCTCATCCCACTGTGGGACACTGCTAGATACTGTCACTCTTCCTTTCCATTTGACTTGGATAATTGAGAGGTGAAGACTTTATTCCAAGACATAAATATTCTATATACTAACAACTGTAGTAACATATTAAGTATATATATTTAAAATATATTTTGTATTTAAAATTCACATATGAGCTACTGTCAATCAGTACACTTTTAGATAATAGCTGTTTTGATAATTCTGTAGTCAACCAGTTGGTTTGTTTTTTAAAATCTTATTTGGGATTTTTGATCACATCAAAAATGTATTTTAAAAAATCTAGGTATTAACCTCTATTCAGCAAATATTTATTAAAGAATTATTACATCATGGTAGGTGGGATTGTCTTGAGGATCAAATGAGAATATTTCAGAAGTACTTTATAAACCTGACTGTGCCGTATAAGCACAGTACATAGAACTGTCCTAGTTAATTTGGGAAGAATGGACGAAGTCAGACGTGTTCCTGCTACCGAAGAACTTTCAGTTTAATTGGAAAGGCAAGACATTAATGCATGAAGCCGCTAAAGAGCAGATGCAGCGTATAAGCTTGTGGGTGACCGCACGTGACTGTTGCTGCGTTCACCCGTCATCTAGGAAGCCATTAGTTTTATAAATCAAGCCATTCGATTGATAACAGAAGTGTCAGAGGAGTCACAGTCAAATAATTTGCTGATCTCTGGTGGTGCTTTACCCAGTTAGTTGATTTCAACAAACACTTAGATTTTGGGTTATCAAATTAGAGGTGCTCCTTTTTATAACAAATGAAGAGTTCCCACCTATTGTTGTGTGTCACTTTGATGATAAAGTGATATCAGAAGCATTTAAAACTTTGGCATGTGTGAAATACAGTTTTCACTGTAGTTATTTTCATATTGACTCAGCTTAGAACCACATTGGACACATTTTTGACAGTACATCTGTGTTAATCCTAACTGGGAGCTAATGTTATTGATTAGCATTCCATAGTTTTAGCTTTAGGTTTAATTTTGGCCAAATAGAGGGGGGAAAAACCCTTTTAGGTGTCTTATGGAGTGAGATGAAACTTTTAAGCAAGTATTTATTGATGTTATTGAAATCCAAGATTCAAGGGTGTTATACTATAGCGTTTTAGAAATGAACAGATTTAAAAGTATGAATTCATTGATTCATTTCATTGAGTAAGAGGCCTTAGCATAAACTGAATGAAATTAATAGCCAGTATCGATATTTGGGTAGGCTCTGGATACCTGAAAATTTTAGAGTAAAATAGAGAGTTGTGTAGGGAATCTTTAATTTGGTTCTACAACATTCTTCTTCCTAGACCACACTGCACCTCCACTGAACCTCAGCAGTGTTTACTTTACTGAGTGCTATTCCATTCCTCTCCCGGGTTGGGACTGTGAAAACATGGAGCCATTGCTTCTCTAAGCATTTAGACTCTTATATTTGACCTTACCTGTCCTCTGCTGCCTTTGCCCCAGACAATTATCTCCTAACCCTGACCCCTAATCACTCATATATCATATTCGTTGTGTTCCCACTAAGAATATTTAGTCAGTACTATAATTTTTATTACGAAGTATTATTGCTGTATTGTGCTATGTTGAATTTGGGTGTGTGCATTAAAAAAAAATTTTTTTTTGCTATTGGCCAAAAGAAACAGATTTGCTTAATAAAGTATAGTTATGTCATTTGACTCACCACTAGAGTTTATGTGACATTTCTGATCCCTTAAGGTGATACTTATTTATATTTTTTTCCTGGAAATTTTATTTCTACATGACAAATGGTAAAGTAATGTACTGCAGAGGAAAATAATGAAAGATCTAAAATCAACTTTTACATTTTCCTGACAGCTAGAGCATTTGTTTCTAGAAGTCAACAAAGCTATTCATCTTTCAAAGAACTTCTCATAAATGTGAACTGAAAAGCTTTTTTTTAATTTGTAAAAGTGAAAGTCTTGTGTCTCTTCTGACCAATTGATATTTTATAAGAACTCTACCTTTTATTATGAAAGATTGCAAGAGAAATGGAGTTCTTAGCTAGGTTTTGGTAAATAAAAGAAGCACATTTCATCACTTATTTAAGTGTGGATTAAAAAATGTCAAATAATGCTGGACATAAGTATCTTCAACATATGTCCTCATCTTGTCACCTTAAGTTCAGATTGATTTTCCTTTAAGTAGGAACTTGCTTAGTATGAACCAACATAGTTTAATGCATAGAACAAAGGTTCCCAAACTTATTTGGCCTAGTGCCAAATAAAAATTTACTCACTGCTCCCCTGGAAATCTACTTTCTTTAGACCTTTAATGCTTTTTTAAAAATTTGTGTCATTTCAAAAACATGTAAAATTTTTTTTTTTTAAAATGACATCTTAAATTTAATAATTTATTGTAGGTTTGTGGTTTTTTCCTGCTTTGAAATTTTAATGTTGTAATATTGTGTCATGTAACCATATAGTATTATATTGTAAACAAGTCATTCATCATATATTCCTGCCGATGCATGCTGGACTTCCCAACAATGCCTGACATACTCACCTGCCAACATTTGCTTGTTAAGATCTAGGGGTGGACTTGACCACTGATCAGTTATAACTTGCATTTTGTGTGTTTATCTGGAAAACAATGTAATCACTATGACATTAACAGATGAAACATGTATGAACGGTTTTTTGAAATTTTCTTCTTTTCTTTCCTTATGCTTCCACTGCCCCATTATTTTTATTCAACATCCCCCAGTTGCACCTGAGGCTACTGCCCCCCTGAGTCGTTCCAGCGTCCCCCAGGGGGCGGTATTGCCCACTTTGGGAACCTCTAGATAGAGCATGGTACTGGGAGATTAGAGACATTGTGCGTGTTTAGGAATCTTTGGTGTGATTCTTAGCCCTTTCATTCACTGTCAGTTGGCAGGTATGCTTTTCATTTCACAGATGGAGAAACTAATGCTTATTATTCAATATTATATAGAGACCCACTTGATTGAAGAAGAGAATTTCTAACTTAGTCATTGTTCTTTATTTTATTTAATGCATATTCTTGCTGATCCTTCTTAGAAAAACAAAAAAAGAAATAGCAGAGTATATTTATTATTTTACTGTTTTGGAATTCTTCCTCACCCTGACTCCCAGGAAGTTTGAGTACTTACTGGGTAATGCGGTACTAAGTATTGTGGTACTTTAATCTCTTGAAAACAGACTTCAAGAATTGTCCAAAATTTGATTGTTGTACAGAAATTTTATTGCTTTTTTTTTAGTTTGAAATAAGCCATAAGCTAAGATTGGGAAATTTTTGTCCCAGTCACTGGACTTGCAACCTAGATGTCATCCTGGACTTCTCATTCTCCTCCTCTTCATATCTAGTTTGTTGCCAAGAGCTGTCTTCTCTGCCTTCCTAACATCTCTTGTATACACCCCTTTCTCTGTTTTGATACTGGCATCATCATGGTACAGGCCCCCATCACCTCATTCCTGAACTGTTGGCAGTAACTTACTGGTTGATCTCTCTGCCTCAAGGCTTTCCCCACTCTGGTTCATCCTCCACTCAGCTATCAAATTTATCTTTTTAAAGCCCAAGTATAACTATGTCACCCATTTTTATCAGTTCCACTGACTCCATATTGTTTCTGGGATCAAATGTAAAAGCCTCTGTTTGGTTTTTAAAGCCCTTCATTCCTACCTTTCCGGTTTTCTTATGCCTTACTTCCCTCTAAATACTCTTTATCCAGTGACACTGATCTCTTTACTGTTCTGAAGCACAACACTCCTGTCTGTTAACCCTGGGCATCATTTTCACTGTCTGCCTTCCATACCTAGAGATTTCTTCCTCTTCATCTCCACCTCTTGGCTTCCTGGGCTTCCTTTAAGTCCCAACTAAAGTCCCACCTTTTTCAAGAAGCCTTTCCCCATCCACCTTAATTTTAGTTCCTTCCCTCTGAGATTACCTATAATTTCTCCTGGTGTATTTTTTTGTACTTAGTTACTTGCATGTTGTCTCCTCATTAGACGCAAAGGAGGGCTCACAGGAACTGTTTTTTGTCTTTCTTGCATTCCTGGTGCTTGGCACAGTCCCTGGCTTACAATAGGTGCTTATTAGATACTTGTTGACTTGATGTTGACTTACAGTGAAACCTCAGTAACTTAGACCTCCTGTAGGGAAGGCCAGTATGAATTGGGAAATTTTTGTCCCAGTCACTGGACTTGCAACCTAGATGTCGTCCTGGATTTCTCATTCTCCCCCTCTTCATATCTAGTTTGTTGCCAAGAGCTGTCTTCTCTGACTTCCTAACATCTCTTGTATACTCCCCCTTCTCTGTTTTGATACTGGCATCATCATGGTGAAGTATTTGAATTGGTTGGATTAAAAAAAAAAATCCAAGCATTTCAAAGTCTGAGTCACTAAGTTAAGATAGTTTCCTTCTTGAAGCTGCTTAATAGATAGAATAATCTTGTATTGAACAACATTTCATTTTCAATCAAGTAACCAACATAGCTAGTCAATAATGACTCTTGTTTTCAAATAGGTCTAATACTCTCTGAAATTTTATTTATTTGCTAACGAGCTCTCTTTTCCTAAGTAAATTTCACCCTGTTCCAGTTGACACATTCTGAATGAATACTATATGAATCAGTGCATGTTTTTGTAAAAAATATTTTCCTAGTAAAAATACTTGTTAAAAGCATTTGAATTTCCTTCAGAAGGGAAGTTATAATCAAATAGAAGCAGCAGCTGACAGGTAAAAACTACAGGTGAAGAACCATCTTTCTCCACAAGTACTCTTTAAGAATTGATGTTTATAAGCTTTTTAGTTGACACTTTGGGGTCATAGCAATGGTTCTCAGGCATTCAGTGGTTCAAGTTAAGTTTTATTTTTGCCAGTTCTCTAAAGTTTATATGTAGTTTGTTGTTAAGGATATTGCTTTCCCAGTAGCTAGGCATATTTTCTTTGCTTACTTTCTCTGTGCTGTTAAAAGAAAAGTTTTGTTTGTCAGAGTATATTGGCTTAGCCCAATAAAAGTTTTCTCAAATGTTCATGCTTATCTAATTTATACCTCTGGTTGGGGCTAATCAAGTATCCTTTTTTTAGGCTGCTCAAATGTTTCATGGCTTACTAGGGAAATTGTTTCCATGTGCAAGAAGAAAAATGTATCCTGGAAGCATTCAGAGCATGCTCGCTGCCCTCTGGCTTCTTGTGATGAAGCTTTCCTAATGACAGCTTGACAGAACAGGCTGGCTCTCCTCCTTATTAGTCTGTTGCTCTATTTAGGGCTCTATTTGACTTCGTTTTGGTCTTTCCTGAATTGTTCATGAGAGTAATACTAAGATAAATTCCTTCAGGCCTTTGTCATTGTTATGGTAAAATAACACCATCTAACTGTATATTTTAAAAAATTCCCCCAAAATTCACAAAAGAGGTTTTGCCGAGGATTTTATTAGCTTTAAAGGAATAGGAAGCAAGATATCATTTTTTACAGCTGCATATTTGTTTCTTGTTATGTTTTAATGGTGTTGTCTTGTATTATCTGTCCTTTGAGAACAATATTGTTTAATTGGTTGTCAGCGAGATAAAAACTTTCTTCTTTTTTGTCTCCTTCACTAGGTTTCAGCATTAAAAACAATGGCCAATCAGGGAGGTCCCAAGTATACTCTCTCTCAGCAGCCCTGGGCACAACCAGGTATTCAGATTTTACCACTTGGATTTTCTTTTGAGTCTGTGGATTAATTTGCATTTATATAGCACTTGTTCTATGCATGTAGTTTTCTTGCCTTGTTCTAAGGTACTACTATATGAAATAATATATTTATGATTCAGTTTCCCCCAGTGCAAGTTAGTTGAGAAAAGTCTTTTAATTTCAGCAAGCATCCCAAGGAATAAAGAATGAAAAATTTCCTCCAAAAATGAAATAAAAATGAAAAGTAGTTTGGGTGAAAACTTGGACAGGATGATTCTAATTCACTTAAATATTATATCTGAAACCAATTTACCTTATGATCAAGTCACATAACCCTAGTTAAGATTTTCACATAATTTTTTTAATAAAAAAAATTACCTGCTTTTTGTTAGTTGTAGCTCCTACTGAAAACATTGTTGCATTGTTTTGGGAATATTTTAAATATTTGACATGCTTTTGATCACTTTAGCAGCTTAAAAAAAAAGATAATTCCTTTAAGGGTATTTCCAGCTTCAGATAGAAAGCATTTATTAGATTTCCAGGATTTAGTGTAAGGCTAGAGAATTTTTAACCTTTTTTGAAAAAAATGTCTTTATCACTTTTTTCCCCCCTAGTTTTAAAATGTATTGATTGAGAGGCAGCAGTAGACTTGAAATCAAGACCTTTGGCAAATAGCTTTTCCTTCTTGATCCCTGATGGGGATATAATATTGCTGACATTAGCTACCTCATAGAGCTGTTGTAAGGAAAGTGCTTTGGTTTTTTTTTTTTTTTAAACAGTAACACACTATACACATGCAAACAATTACTATCATGAACAAATTAGAAAATGCCCAGTGTTAGTTCTCAGCTTGTGAGGTGCCACCCTTTGAACAATAAAAATGAGGATGTAAATGTTGTATAATATGGAAGCGTATTTACTTTTTTTTCATGGCATTGAAATCCAGTGATCTCAACAACTGTCAAGTATTGTTATGTACAGAGCAGGCTGTAGTCCCAGCATTCGTGGAGCCTACAGTAGGATAAGAAATGAACATAGGTGACTGTAATACACAAGATAAACTAGATATGTAACATGTCTACACCCCAAAGTGTTGTTTGGGGCCCAAGGTGAAATGCTGCTTTCAGTGGAGCACAAAGAAGGATTCCTAGGGGAAGTTGCATTTGAACTGGGCTTTAAGTGGTAGAGAGATGTTTTTTTTTTAAATTGACAAGTGTTTATTTTTTATATGTAGGAATTCATCAACTAGAGGTGGGGAGGTGAATTTTAGACGTAGAACATAGGATGAGCAGAGGCACAGAGATAGTAGAGTGTGTGTTCAAAGGGCAAGGGGCACAATGGTTGGATATTGCTAAAGCATAGAATGGATGGCGGGGAACAGTGTGCGGTAAGGCTGGAAGGGTAGGGTGGAGTGAGAAGGGCTGGGATGCCAAGCGGAGGAGCTCCTCCTGGGTTTGGTAGGCAGTAGAGAAGGATTGAAAAAAAGTTAGTAGATGTCTGACATGAAATCTCTATATAGTGAAGGCATTGGTATTAAGGATGTAAAGGAAGCTAGACAGTAGTGGTGCAGAGATTGCTGAGAGATGGTCATCGTGGTCCCGGTGGGGAGTTAGTGGATGGTGGAGGTAGAGAGTAGAGGAAACAAGCAGAAGAGATGTTGAATGAGTAAGAATCGTGCAGCCAGATTTTTAGAGAGGTTATCATTAAGAATATTGGAAGGACCTGAGCATGATGGCAGGGGATGGAGTAGAACAGAAAACTGATCCTTTTATTAAAGTCATTGAGAAAGTTGGGAATCTTCTGTGGAAGTTGGTAGATAACAGAAAAAAAAGAGGTGGGGAGGGGATGGTATAAATTGAATGGACTTCAAAAGAGGAAATGCTTTGCAGAAGAATGGTAATAGAACGATGGTTTAGAAAGGACAGTGAGGATGTCTTTCTACTCCTGTGAGTTGTGACGAGTCAGAGGCTAAGCGGCTGCCAGCAGAGGTGGTTCCAAGGATATGGAATCTTCAGGAGAGAATGAAGTGAGGAGATATCATAGGATTTTAGAGTTGGAAGAGACCTTGGTGCCTCCCCAGATCAAACTATGCGTGGGAAAGACTCTCCTAGGAGTCATGTTGGTTGAAGAGTCTGAGAATAGAGCAAAGGTCCAGAGGACCCCAGAGATAGAGATAGGCTGGAGTGGACTTGTGGAGGAGGAGGGCCAGTTAGAATGGGCAGTGGGTTTGAGGAAGCATTGTGTACGTGCTGCTTGAACTGCGGTGGCTCAACTGAACGGCTGGGGTCGGTGGGCAGCAGAAGGGGGTGGAGGTGGATTATAGTGGCATGATCCACATCTGCACAGTGGAATTATTTTTCTTTTTTAAAATTTATTTATTTATTTGTTTTTAAAGTTTTCAGCATTCACTTTTATGAGATTTTGAGTTCTCGGTTTTTTCCCCCTCCCCCAGACGGCATGCAGTCTGATATAGGCTGTACATGTGCAATCATATTAAACATATTTCCACATTAGTCATGTTGTAAAAGAGAATCAGAGCAGAAGAGAAAAACCACAAGAAGGGAAAAAAAAACAACAAAAAAAGAGAGAATAGTATGCTTCCATCTGCCTTCAGACTCCATCGTTCTTGGATTTAGATGAGGGTAGCATTTTCCATCATGAGTCTTTTAGAATTGTCTTAGATCATTGCATTGCTGAGAAGCACTAAGGCTTTCAGTGGTCATATTGTCTATGGTCATCACACAATGTTGCTGTTACTGTGTACAGTGTTCCCCTGGTTCTGCTCACTTCACTCAGCATCAGTCCAAACAAGTCTTTCCAGGTTTTTCTGAAATCTGCCTGCTTACCATTTTTTATGAAACCAGTAGTATTCCATTACATTGATATACCACAACTTGTTTAGCCATTCCCCAGATGATGGGCATCCCCTCACTTTCCACTTCTTTGCCACCACAAAAAGAGTTGCTGTGAGTATTTTTGTACATGTAGGTCTTTTTTTTTTTTTTTTTTTTAAGCCAATTGGGATTAAGTGATTTGCCCAGGGTCACACAGCTAGTAAATGTCAAGTATTTGGTCCGGGGCCCAGATTTGAACTCAAGTCCTCCTGACTTCAGGGCCAGTGCTCTATCCACTATACCACATAGCTGCCCCTCTTTTTCCCTTTTTTATGATCTCTTTGGGATATAGCCCTAGTAATGGTGTTGTTGAATCAAAGGGTATGCAGAGTTTTATAGTTCTTTAGGTATAGTTCCAAATTACTCTCCAGAATAGTTGGATTAGTTCACAACTCCACCAACAATGCATTAGTGTTCCAGTTTTCCCACAGCTTCTCCCACATTTCTGACAGATATGATGTGGTACCTCAGAGTTGTTTTAATTTGTGTTTCTCTAATCAATAGTGATTTAGAGCATTTTTCATATGACTGTAGTTAGATTTAATTTCTTCATCTGAAAACTGCCTTAAGCAGTAGAATTCTTGCAAGGTTAATCCACTCAAGAGTTTGAAATAGAACTCTTGACTCCTTCTCCTGCCCCTTAAAGGAAGGAATAGATTTTATTTTTGCTAGATAGAGAACTGCAATGAATCAAAAGATTCCTACACAACATCAGTACTTTCTTGTTAGGAAACTGAGTGCTGTCTTTGACCTACCTGGAGTGTTTACAATCACCTTGTTTCTTTCTGTTGCGGTATTTGCATTCCAGGCTGCCGTCAGTTTTCAAGGTCTTGTCTGGTACTTCATTGGCCTTTGTGGTAGCCCTTCAACATTGCAAATAGTTTCTCATCCAGGATGATTGATTTTTATCAGTTCAAAAAACATTCACTTGAGTATGTTTTGTTGAAGGCATTGTATTAGTGCAAGAGTTGTCAGGGTAGGAACTCTGCCTTCAAGGAGCATATGTAGAGGGATCGGTTGGTAATAGAACATACATCAGTGGAACTGTGAGCCACTCAGTGTAGGTACTGTCTCCAAGGATGCAGATCACAACCCATCTATGTTCCTCATTCCCCTTTTCTGTTTCTTCCTGTAGATCCACCACAAAAAGCACACTGTTTACTGGAAGCCTGCCTCTCATTAGCTTGGCACTGCTACGTGACTAGTCCCTTTCCAATCTTACATATCTCACATATCCATTACATCATTTCTCCTGCATGATACCTTATTTCTAAAGTGTTGTGACCCCCTACTGCCTACCATGTCCTTCTCTATTTTCTTTTAGAAATCCCCAATTTCAGTTCTTCATTGACTAGTGTGTGGTGACTCAGCCATACAACATCACTGTAAAAATGTTGGTATTAAAAAGATGGGCCTTTATTTCAGAAAGAAAATTGGGATCATTTCCCTTCTTTATTAAAAAGAACTGTGCAATTTCCAAACAAGGTAACTCATCCTGTTCTCTTTTATCTGTTCAGTTCCAAACCCAACTTACTATACCAACTTAACATACTGTTTGCCGTGTCTGTCCAAGTTTTTTATACTGATGTGCAAACTGTAGGTTGTTCATCCAACCTCACAGCATAATCTGGACTTTCTCTGTTCCCTTGGTTTTTCTACTGTGTGGATAGTTAAATTCTTTTGAGTGATTATGGATCTCACTTATGAGTCTCTGAAGAGTTATAGGGTTTGATGCTCCATATACTGTGTAATTTACAAGCAGGAGCATCTGGATGATCTTACCATTGAAAGGGAATCTCTCTTGGTATTGCTTGATGTTGCCGATCAGCGGGCCATCAAACAAAGTGAACTCTGTATTTACAACTTTCAAGGAATCCGGTATATTTCTGACTTAGGTAATAGCTAGGAAATGTCTTGTTGATGAAGAGCCTTTAAAATGATGGTTTACTCTTCTGAGTCAAATGACGTTTTTAGAGTCAAACTATAAGCAAGATGCAATCTTGTGTTTTCTGTACTTTTCAGTCAATTGTGTAACTATGACGATATTGGCTATTATAAAACATTGTTGGAGATAGCCTGGCTATTCCCTTCTGAGTGTTACATCAAGGATGCATCTTGTTTTAATAAAATTATAAATTTTATTTATAATTTTTTTATAAAATTAAAATAAATATAAAAATAAAAATTTTTATAAAAATTTTATAATATAAAATTATAAAAAAATAAAAATGCAAATTGTTTTAATAAAAACTTTCTCTGGATGGGACAGAAGGCACATGGATTGATAGGTATTGATTTTCTCTGTCACTTTTTTAGGGCTTAATGTTAAGGTCTCAGATTTTTTTTTTTTCCCCATGCCATTGGCATGATCCACTTTTTAATTACCTTTAGACCTGATCCTTGAAGACCTTCTCTGTGAAAAGTGGCCCTGTCTAACTGCTTTTCTGTCTTTGCTTCTTCAATACCATTTCCATGTCCTCCAGAATGATCTCTAGAAGTATGAGGTTCCAGGCTCAGTGGAACCCTCCACTGCTTTCAATAGTGAGAAGAATTTAAAAAAAAAAATCTTTGCTGATCATTACCATTTCCCCTCTATTCCTATCTCCCTTCCAGTTCCACCTTCAAATGCCCTTGGGGTAATCCTTTAGGTAGGTCTTTGGCCAACTTTCTTTCTTTTTTTTTCCCTTTTTTTTAGACAATTGGAGTTGAGTGACTTGTCCAGGGTCACACAGCTAGTAAGTGTCTGAGGCCAGATTTGAACTAAGGTCTTCCTGACTTCAGGGCTGGTGCTCTATCCACTGCGCCATCTAGCTGCCCCCCAACTTTCTTTAAATTTCATTTTTCTTTCATGGCATCTCAATGTAAGATGATTCTGCTCACAAACTTCCACTCTTCTTTATAAGATTTTTCCATTATATTTATATATTCAATGGATGTTGCTCTTGGAGGCTTTCTCTTTCAGCTTGCTGTGAATTGATGTCTGAGGGAGTTTCCAGTCTTGGACCTGGATTATAGTCATTAATGTACATTGTTTAGATTTTACTAAGGTATGGTTATCAGGGTTCTGTTCTTTCTCATTTTTCTGTGTCAGCAACTCATTTAGATCAGGTTAGAGCTGTTTTGATAGTGTGTTACATCTTCTCAATTTTGTTCTTTCTGTTAATTTTAATTTTTCTCTAACAAATGAGAGGGTCTGATTTAGGAATGGGTGGTTTCCTCTCTTCTGAAATATAATCAGTTTCTTTTTAAAAATCATTATTTGTGGGGCACCTAGGTGGTGCAGTGGGTAGAACACCGGCCCTGGAGTCAGGAAGACCTGAGTTCAAATTCGGCCTCAGACACTTGACACTTACTAGCTCTGTGACCCTGGGCAAGTCACTTAACCCCACTGCCTAGCCAAAAAAAAAATTGTTGTTTACCATGCCTAGTTCCTTCCAGCTTTCTTCAATACAGTTCTATCCTCTCCGTGTATGTTAAGGTGATTTTCCTAAAGCACGGGTCTGACCTTGTCCTCTTCCTTAATCAGATCTAGTGGCTCCCTGTGGCCTCTAGAATTTGAAACTAATCCTCTGTTTGGCATTTAAAGCTTTTTTACAACCTGACCTTTCCCTATCATTCCAGATTTCTTAGGCGTTAACTCCCCTATTTTCAGTCTGTAGTTGAGCCATACCAGCCTACCTCCTGTTCCATAGACATAATGCTCCGCTCTGACATCTGTTACTCATTGTCCCCTTCCTAAAACGCTTTCCCTCCTTCAGGATTCAGCTCAGATACCATCTTCTGCAGAACCCAGCACACCCTTATATACCTCTACCCAGCTTTGAAAACTTTCTCTGAGGTTAACTTTTGTCTCCTCTATAAGTATCTTGTATATACACCTATTTATGGACGTACTGTTTCCCTCATTGGAAAGTAAGCTTCTTTAGGATAAAGGTTGTTTTTGCCTTTTCTTTGTATCCTTAGTGCTTAGTATAGTGTCTGGCACATATTAAATGATTAATAAATGCTTTTTGATTGATTATTTTAAATGTATAGGTGTAAAACTTCTCTGTAGTCCACAGGTCTTTAGCCTTTTTTCTTTTCTTCTAAACCATATTTTCAGGTATTTTCCACTAACTTTCCTTATACTCATCTTTATGTCAAAATTACTAATTATCAAAGCATGCATTGATTTAACTTGCAAGGTCTTACTGACTTATTCATAGAATTTCTTCGTAGGATTTCTCTTTTTTATAGCCTACAACAGATGTTGGCCCATAAGCTGCAGTTATTTTTGTGATAGGCTTTCTGCAAATACTTATGAGCGTTTCAGTGTCAAATGATCAGATGTCACAAGATCTGTAAAGTGCTATATACATGCTAGCTATTATTATGACCAAATACACCACGAACGGTTGTCTTTGGACACACAATAGAACTACTGTTGCCAGTTTCCTTATTACTTGCCATCCTTCCATTTAACTATAATTTCCTTCTGTCTTCTGATTTCCTTTATGGCACGACTGTTAAGATTGCTGTACTTTAGTTCCTCTAATCCTTTGAGATGGAAACAGTGAGGTGGCACAGTGGAGAGAGCGCTGGGCCTGGAGTGAGGAAGACCTGAATTCCAGTCCAGTCTCAGACACTTACTAGCTGTGTGAACCTGGGCAACTCACTTAACCTCTGTCTGTGTATTTCCTCATCTGTAAAATGGGCATAATAATAGCACCTACCTCCCAGTGTTGTTGTAAGGATCAGATGAAATAGTATTTATAAAGTTCTTGTGAGTGTTAGCTATTGTTATTTCTCTCTGTACATTGGTCATTGGATGAGAGTCTCAAATATAGAATAGTAACAACTGAGCTTATGTTTATTCTTAGTTCCCTCTGCTCCTTTTTGTACCACCTGCTGCTGTTACTGTAGTACATGCAGAAGTAAAGGGGAGTTCACAGGATTAAGGTGTGAAGCAATAAATTTAATGCAAAGAAGAATGTGAATGTTATAAGAGAGGTACAGATTAAATGCTACAACAATTGAAAAGAAGGGAGGGATTGCTTTTACTGGAGGACTCAGGGAAGGCCACATGTAGGAGATGGCCCTTGTTGGATGGGTAGAATTTCACTTGTTGGAGATGACTGGGGAATGATACACCCCAAGCCTAAAGAACAAGCATGAGCGAAGAATTTAGAGGAAGGAAAATACAGGCTGTGTAGGAAATGGCAGAGAGACTGATTTGGAGAGTAAAGAGAGTGAAGAGGAGTAATGAGCGATAAGGCAAGAAAGGTCATTTCAACCAGATTTTTAAGGTGCTGAAACGCCAAGTTAAGGATTCTGGGCTTCATTTGGTAGGCAATAAGGAACTGAAAGTCTTGTGAATGATTATTTTGGCAGCAGTGTTTAGAATGGATTAAAGAGAGATTATTAGAGAGGAAATTGTAATTGTTCTGCTCAGAGGTAGTGAGACTAAGTGTTTAGGCTTGTATGATTTATTTATGGGAGGATAGACTGGTACCAACTATTATATGTACTGTTGAACTTCTTGGAATTATTTTTATTGGTTAATTTTGGTTACTGAATAAAAAAGAAAATATATGTGTCTGTGTCTATATGTATAATATGTGTGTGTGTATATATATATATAAATATACATATATACATACATATATATTTTACTGTTACATGATGCTATGTATACTTAACTGATTTTCAACCAATTTAGGATTAGGGTTGACTTCATATATGAAGTGATTTGGATGATATATAATAAGAATTTGAAGGGATCTGAGACATGTATTAGGCAATTAGTTATTGTGAGTTAGTTGTTGTTAATTGAGTTGCTCAGTCTTGTCAACTCTATGTGACTCCATGGAGTTTTCTTGGCAAAAATACTGGAGTGGTTTGCCGTTTCCTTCTCCAGTGAGCCCCCATTTTACAGATGAGGAACTGAGGCCAATCGACTTGCCCAGGGTCACACAGCTAGTAAGTGTCTGAAGGCAGATTTGAACTCATATCTTCCTGACTCCAACCCCAGTGCTTTATCCCCAGTACCACCTAGCAGCCCCGTTGTGACTTACATTTGGAGTCAAGGGACCTGTGTTTAAATCCTGGTTCTGCCATTTGCTACTGTGTGACCTTGGGCATTTAACCTCTCTGGGCCACGGTTTCCTCATTTGTAAAGTATGAAAGGGTTGGATTATATAATCTCTAAAGTGCATTTGAGTTCTAAGTCATATGATGTTAATGCCTCATTTCTCTGATTAAAATCCTGCAGTTTTGTTTTAACCCGATCTTGACTTCTATTGATTTTGTCCAGTTGAAGTCTTTTGAACACAAGTGATTTTCAGTGTCTTCTGAGCAGGCCTCTTTGGTGGCTTTATTGAGTGTTGACCCAGGGACTATAGAGAAGCGAAGGAGAATTCCCAGCAATGATCCGGACCCTCTGGAACTGCAGTGAGGAACTGGAAGTGAGGCTCCTGTCAACGGCTAGAACCCAACTTAACCAAAATGCTTTAACAATAGTTCAGACTCTTGAGGATGTTTTCCATTTGGCTTCCTTGTTCACTCGCTGAGAGGTTCTTAACCTTTTCTTGCGTCATGGACCATTGTGGCAGGATACTGTTTGTAAATGCATGAAATAAAAAGAAACCAATTATATTAACATATAGTTATGAAAGTATTTTTTTTTAAAGTTCACATAGCTAGCTATAAATCTTTAGCTCAAAGGTTTGGAAATTACTTTATGTAAGGCATCAGAGTTGATTGTCCATGTCTACAGGGTGACACTTGTCAGACCTGCTTTTATTTAGAAGTAAGCATGGGGAAAAGGAATTGGAGCCATAAGGGCCTCTTTCTGTCTTTGAAGCTATGATTTCTCATGGTTTGTTTTGCATTGTTGAAGCAGTTGAATATATTTTAAGATAACTGGGTGACTGAAGAGAATTATCACCATTATTTCCAAGGGGGCAAATTAGGTGAAGATGCGAACAGGGGCTGGCTAAGTGGGTAGAGTGCCAGCTCTGGAGTGAGGAGGATTCATCTGTTTGAGTTCAAATCTGTCCTCAGACACTTATTAGCTATGTGGCCCTGAGCAAATTATTTAACCATGTTTGCCTCAGTTTCCTCATCTATAAAATGAGCTGGAGAAGGAAATGGCAAACCACTTCAGTATCTTTCCCAAGAAAACCCCAAATGGGGTTGGACACAACTGAAAACAATTGAAAACAATAAGCCAATAGGGACTTAAATTGATTGGTTTTATCTGTAGTCAAGAGTTTTGGCCAAGAGTGTGTAAGACTTTTTCTTACTGTAATAGAGGTATTTATATAGCTCTGTGTATTGTCTGTAGTATTTTAAATATTTTAGTTGGCATGTAGTGTTGAAAAACCGAAGTAGTTTTTAGAACAGAATTAGAGTGGTTGGCCGTTTAGTTAGGTTACTGGCAAGAAGCGTAGAAAACAATCAGATTTTTGCTGTAGTATGAGGGGTTCTAAGGCCTTTATAGCTATAGTGTTATCCTAGCTGCACTGACTTCTCATAATCAAGAACCTGTCTTATTTATACATAATTCAGTGTTGCCCTGAAGCAGATCTAACAGTCTTTGGATTAATTGCTACTTTCAGCCATGGTTTTTGGTTGTATGTAGAGCTTATTTGGGGAAATTAGTTTTCTAGCCTTTGATTTGTGAGCTGAATTCTATGGAAGTACATGTAACATGGGTGCAGTAAACATCTTTTTCTTAAATAAAATCATCTAGAAATTGGTGAATAGCCATATTTACTGTAGCTTTGCCCAAGGGCTTGATGTGTTGTTGAAAGAATGTTCTTTTCCCTGTGATAAGATTCAGAGGTGATTTTTCCTTAGAGTAGAATCCTAGTGATCTTAGACTGCTTGGTGTATCATGTTCCAGTGACTATGTCAGGAGCTTGGCTGTCATTGTAAAGACTCAACTAGATCTCTTCTCATTTTAGGAAGTTACATTTCTATTTAAATAAAGAAATTTCATTTGGCTATAGCAGTACTAATATAGCACACCTTGGCATTAATTAAAAAATGTTCTGACTGTATCAGAATGGAGTTTAGCCTCATTATAGAATTGTTGGGTACACAAACTCTGAGAATTGTTTGCAAGCAGCCTTATTCCTCAGGATGACAATGACGACGACGATGATGATTGTGTATATGGGGCTTATTTAAAAATTGTTTTTAAGGAGTAGCTAGGTGGCGCAGTGGATAGAGCACCAGCCCTGGAGTCAGGAGGACCTGAGTTCAAATCTGGCCTCAGACCAAACACTTGACACTTACTAGCTGTGTTACCCTAGCAAGTCACTTAACCCCGATTGCCTAAAAAAAAATTGTTTTAAAAATACTATTAAGTGGGGAAAAAAAAGAACAAGCTATATCTCAGGACAGAGACTCAAGTGCACTCTGCGTTTTCTTTGAATTTAGTTCCATTCAATAAACTTAAATTTAACTTGGAAAAAAATTGTGCTTAAAAATTTATAAATATAGCCCAATTGAGGATTAAAAATCTTACCCCAAAATCTGTAGTTTAACAAACCTGAACAGAACAATTAAGAAGTGCTGGACATGTAAAGAAAGTACTTTTGTTCTGTATCCTCTTTCTGGTCAGCCAGAAGTTTTGCCACCTTTAGTTTTATTTTGCTTCCTTCTTTCTTTTATTAAAGTTGTAATTAGAGTGACGTGAGACTTCTGACTAAAAATTACCAGATAAAATAGGCAAGGGAAACAGAACTGAGCCCCTTGTTCTGGTATTTTTTTCCTTTTGAAGTAAAATGCTTATGTTGCCATTCTTTTTCTTTGTGTCAGTAACTGAAAGTTAACTTCTTCCTAGTCAAAGTCAATGACCTAGTGTCAAGTGCCTACAAGACGATAAAAACAAAGCTGCCGTTGACGTTGAGAAGCATGTCGCTGTACTTATCCAATAAAGATACAGAGTTCATCCTGTTTAAGCCTGTTAGGGTAAGTATTGCTATGTTGTACATGAATATTGCCCGGTTTCTTGGTATATCGTTTTTCTACCTCAAATTACTCTAAAACATTGATATGGCTGCTATCGCAGTGAAGTGGATTACTAAAGTGCTTGCATGTCCAGCGTCCATCTGGCAACATTCTCCAGGGTTATTCACTATATCATTTGCATATGCTGTCTCATCTTTAAGTTCTTATTGGTTGACTTTGAAAATGGAAATAATAATAATAAAAAAAAATCAAACAAGAAAAGAAATGTGGCCTAATGCTAAAACATAATATTATAGGCATTATCTCCCGACTGGATTGGAGAGGAGCACCATCAGATTGTGTGCTGTGACCACAGAAGGATTATATGTCAGCACAGTATTAGAACTCAGTTCTCCTAGTTCTGTGTTAGACTCATATCTTTCCCCAAGGCTTTGGTTGATTTCCAAAATACATTTTATGTCTGAGAGTTTTATTACATTTTATGTAAGAAATTGCTACTGAACTCTACAATATTCTCTGAGAGCACAGGGCTTGCCATAATTTAGTTTTTGCAGTAAACATAACCTGACAAGCTTGTCCAGGCTTGTGCTAACATATCACCTGAAATGTTGAGTGCACATTAGATATCTCTGGTAATGATCCTGTGAGAGAAAGATATGCTAATTCCTACATGTTATGGCAAATTTCATTAGGACTTGACGTTCTAATTGCTGCATATTTAAGACAATTGCTTGTGTTTTTTCAGTGCCTCATTTAATATGATATTTCCTTCTCTCTAAGAATAACATTCAGCAAGTATTCCAGAAGTTCCATGCCTTGTTAAAAGAAGAGTTTAGCAGTGAAGATATCCAGATCATAGCTTGCCCTTCCATGGAACAGGTAAGCTTTGTAGTGGTGGTACTTGGTCATCAGAAGATCATTTGGAGTAGATTTTTTTTCACTCATTGATCATGGTTTTATTTGTTTTGAGTAATCAAGGTTTTACTTTTGTTATACTTGGCCTTATTCTCCTCTGTTCTGACGAGGAGAAAATTAAAATTTTGAATTGTCTGTGGCTGTGTGAGATAGCTGTAAGTTTTAAATGGAGTGGCGAGCCAATTAAAATGACAGCTCTGTTCTGGATGAAACCCATCTGTCTTTGGAAATGCCAGCTAGCAAGAGCCAAGGAGCTGAACAAGCTATCTTGAATCATGGATGCCAAAAGCCTCTGATTTCAGAATGATTAAACTAAAAGCAAACCAATTATTTTAGCACTCAGAGTCTTTGCAGGAATTTTCTGTTGTCACTGTTGTAAATTCTAGTAGCTACATAAGTATATAAATATACATATGTATATATGTGTGTGTGTCTTGGTCTTGATCTGTCCCTCTATCTCTGTAAAGTTCTTGGTCTTTAGTGTTCTTCTCCCGTTTTGACTCTTTTGCCTTTCTTTTTCATATGCTTATTTAGAATGTTTATTAAGTGCATATTATGTACAAACACTATGCTGAGTATATTTGAGGAAAAAGATGAATAAGACAAAATCCTTGCCCTTAAAGAGTTTATACTCTAATTAGTAACATGTTAAATATAATAATAATAATAACAATAATGCTGATGATAATAATAATTGCCAGCATTTTATAGCACTTTAAGTTTTGAAAAGTATTTTACAGATCTCATTTCATCCTCACTGCAGCCCTGGCATAGGTGCTTCATTATCATCCCCATTTTACAGATGAGGAAACTGAAGCAGGCAGAGATGAAGTGGCTTGCCTAGGGTTATGCTGCTAATAAGTATCTGAGGGAGGCTGGATTCAAACTCAGATCTTCCTGATTCCAGGTCCAACACTCTATATCCACTGAACCACCTAGATGCCATACATGAAATTTACCTAAGAAAAAACTGCAGAGCAAAATAATGTTAAATGCCAAATGATTGTATAGGCAACAAGTGCTGTAGGAGTTGGGCAGTTGGGGTCCTCTGAGAGCAACAGCAGCCAGCGTTTATGTAGTGTCTCCATGTTGTGGCTGAGCTTTTCTCCTTTTTTTGGAATTGTTTCCTCAGTCTTCTTAAACTGACTTTTCTACAGTCTTTCTCATTTCCCATGTTACTAATTATGAGCATAGCTGAACATCTGTGCCTTATTCTAAACAAGAATTTAGTTTGAAAAATACTAATCTGTTTAGGGTGTGATTAAAGTATTCTTTTGGGTAGTGAAGTGATGCAGTGGATAAAGAGTGCTGGGTCTGAAGTCAGGAAGACTTATCCTTGTGAGTTCAAAACTGGCCTCAGATGCTTACTAGCTGTGTGACCCTGGGCAAGTCACTTAACCCTGTTTGCCTTTGTTTCCTCATCTGTAAAATAGGCTAGAGAAGGAAGTGGCAAACCACTCCAATGTCTTTGCCAAGAAAACCCTAAAATGGGGTCATGAAAAGTCAGACGTTACTGAAACGACTGAATAACAACAAAAGAATTCCTTGCTTTTATAGAATAATTCACAGCAGGTTTAAAAAAAATTTTTTAGTGCATTTGTAAAATTCAGTTTGCATCTAGTTTTTCAAGAATCCTTTTGTTGTATAAAGCCCAGATAATTGGTTCTGTGCCTTTGGATTCTGTCATTTCTATCTGTGCATTTGTTTTCTCTGTACTTTTCATTAAGCTCCTTGAGCCAGTGGTCAGTTCTCCATGCTGTATAACTCCTCCAATATCTCATACCACTGCTGCTTTGAAGAAACATCAGGGCTGTTCCTCTTCAGCCTTGATAAGGCTTTCTTCTGCTCCATTTTCACATTGTAAAGAATCACCATGATTATGTAAGCAGCTCATATGCCCTCTCACTTTGCTTTTCAGGTGAACTTACTACTGTCGGTGTCCAAATAACCAAGTCCCTTGGACTGTTGAAAACAGATGTAGAAGGTATGCCAGGCCAGAGCAAGGCTAAGGAGTCACCCATACGGCCTGCAGGACCTTGAGGGTTTTGGTGGGGAGGACTCTCAGGGCCCACAGACTCCTTCAAAGTCCTCTGTGCTTATTGGCATTGATTACAGAATGAAATCTAAGCAAAGGGTAAAAAGCACCAAAAATGCCAAAGATTGACTTGTAAACATAGATCACTGCCTAATGTTATTAAACTGGCTTTAGAAGTTAATTTGTGGACATGCAGTGAAATGATTCCTAGAGAAAGTATGTGCAATGAAAGTAGGTTACTAGTTAGGATTAGTGAAGAAAAACCTTGAGGAAGTTAATTAGAAAACTTCTAGGAGCATGGCTGTCTAAAGTGTTAGACGTTGTTGAACAAGCTCCCAGAAATGCTGTTCGTAACGCTGTGTACTGTTATGTTTCTGACACTACTTTGTAGCAAAGATGGGGTACTCTGGGAGCATAGTCTGCTTTCCTTAGAATTCAGGGAGTTATTTTTCTGTGTTTGATGTAAAGTAGTTTAAAGAAGCAGGTCCTGCACCTAGGCCCTGGGATCCCTCCCTGCTCCTTGGATTGCCTTAGTGGGGAGCTGACAGGGAAGCGAGAGCTGCCGCCGCCTCGGAATGGGCATGGGAGGTATCTCTAATGAAAATCTGCAGCGTACAATTGCAGGTGTTTGTGAGCGGCAAGTGCCAATGAAGGCGTCTTCTGCTCGGGGAGGCTCTTACGTGTGCGGCCGGGGGTTACGCATCTCTCGTCCGCTGACTTCAGTCAAGGGAATGCTTTCATGGTCTCTGCAGTCACGTGACTTGGGACTCTGCGGCTGTTTTTCAGTGGAATGAATCTTGGTGAAGGAGATAAGGAAGATGGAGGACGAACACTTTAAAACTCACTGCTGTATATCAGGGATCATAAAAGAAATGATGCACATCCACAAATTCCTACAAAAGTATAGCTACTGACTTAGTCTGGGTTTGCAACCAAAGTTGTATAGGCGATGTGGCTTGTTTGGGAAAAGAAAAAAGAAGCTTCTTTAAGGGCAGTCAAACATTTGTCCAGAAATGAAGCACTGAGCAGGCCTCTGGTATGTGAGTGGAGTGGACTGTCCCTTTTTGTACAGTGACTCTGGCACGGCATTTTGCACGCCTTTAGCGGGTCCTCCTCGTTGTGTAGAGATGTTTCATATCCTAGTGTCTGTTATGTGGAGCGGGTCATCTGTTTTTCAAGTCAATTTACGTTTGTTGTAGGGTTTGCTTGATTAGCTGACTTTTGAGAAGGGAGGTTGAGAGGAGCTCAGACTTGTTCTCTGAAATGAACTAAGCGGGAAGATGTATTTATTCTTCCACTTATGATTATAAATATATGTTTAAGAACATAGACTGTAAAATATCCATTTTGTACAATATGTGTATATTTGGTCTTTTTGAATAGCCTTTTCCAAGAGACATGAGGGCATGATTGCTGTATAGTACTATGACTGATTGAATTACTTGTACAGATGAGGGTATGTTCTTAAGGGTCAAAATGTTTAGCAGCACTCATTCTTGTGTTTTGGATTTCTCATTTCTGAAATACTCAAAACACCTCTCAAAGTGCTGGATAGTTGTGATCAGACATTTGCTAAATGAATATTTGTTTAAATCTGTACAGTTTCAAGTGTTTACTTATACAGATAGTGTATATACTTTCAAATGATTAATTTAAAATGCTTTATATTATCTGGCTAGGAACTTGCAGTTTTTAATAAATGTGGATTTTTTTAAAAATAAAGATTTTGCTTCCTAACTTGTCCAGCTCTTTTATTTGTGTCTTCAGATTCTTCTGACAAGATGATTGTAATGGAAAGACAGAAGTACTAGAGACGTCTAAAAATCTTAGGGCAATTCAATTTTTTCTTTGTTAGCAAGACAGCCGTCTTCTCAAATACTGGCAGTATAGTTAATTGCGTTGAAAATTCAGTTTTTTAAATAGTAGCAATAAAAGCAAAATTGTATTTTCTTTGCTGATGTTATAATTCCACAAAGCTACATTTTCTTCTATAATTGCCTCACAAGAATCAGCAGGGGCCTAGTGGATAGGCAGGTGTGTGGGCATAGCTGGGAGCAGAGAACACCTGAACTTGGTGTTCAGGGGTTGGTCAGGTGGGAGCCCTGGTGCCTGAGGAGCCTTCGTTTTAGGCCTGAGAGGACTAGGGACAAGGAGCCCTGTCTGTGGGGGAGTTGAGTCTGTTTTGTGACAGGAAGGGGACCTGACTAGGCATACTGGAGCCCGGAGTCAGGAGAAGAAAGGTAAAAATTTGGTGGATAGAAGCAGCCCTTGCAGAACTCAGACCATGTGCAGATGGGCAGTGAGTGTGCAGTAGCAGATAGCGAGGCAGCTTGGGAGTTAGTTCAAGATGTGGATCTGATGCCCACCAGCCTTTGTGACTCCGCCTCTTTGAGTCTCATCCATAAAATGGGAATGGAAGTAATAGCACCTTCAAAACAACTGCAGAGTGCAGGAAGTATTTGGGAAGTCAGTCCATCAGAACATACACAGTACTTGTATATAGTTACAAAATGGTCCCGAAAGCAGTAACGAACAAGGTGAAGAGCTGGAGGAATCTTCAGTGTTCATGGTAGGTCATTGCCAAGGTAATAAAATGAAAATGCTGCCAAAGTTAACTTACAGATTTATTTTATGCTCTACCAGCTAAACCACCTGAGGAATACTTTACAGAGCTAGGTGAAACGTTAATAAAATTCATTTGGAGCAACAACATACCTAGAATGTCAAGGGAAATGTTGAAAAAGGGGAAAAGTAATGAAAAAGGAACAACACTATTATGTAGTTATACATAATAGTTATAATAGCTTATAATAATTACGTGTAACATGTTTTAAACCAGAAGTCATTAAAACCACTTGGTATGAGTTAAGAGATAGGAAAGTAGGTCAGTGGAACATACTAGACAAGGAATACTCTGAAATGATGGCTCTCAATCCATCATTCAACAAACTCCCGAACATGAATGGCCTTTGTGATAATTTCTGGGAAAATTAGAAAGCATCCTGGTAGAAATTAGGCTTAGGCCAATGTCTTACACCATATTCCACAATAAATGCAAAATGAATACATGACCTAGATGTTGAAGGTGATCTCTTTAAAACATTAGAAGATTCATAGATCGTACACTTTTCACAGCTATGGTTAAGGAGATGAATTCTGTAATAATAATAATAATAACAATCAGCATTTATATCACACTTATTATAGCCAGGCACTGTGCTATAAGTGTGTTATGATAGCTTGATTTATTGAGATAACACCAAACTAAACATAATCTTAACTTATCAACTAAGCAAGGGACGGAGGCAATTGCAAAAAATTAAATAATCTTGATTATATGAAATTGGAAAGCTTTTGCAAAACAGAATTAATGCATTTAAGAAGAAAAATGGTTGTGGGAGAAAACAGCTTTGTATAATTACCTATGGGTTTCATATCCAAGATAAGTAGACAAATGAACACAATACATTTTATATATATATATATAAAAAATCTGTATGTATATATCTGTATGTGTA